>NC_087209.1:16268008-16273008 GCF_015104395.2 Macrobrachium nipponense | reverse complement strand
GAGGAGAGAGAGAGAGAGAGAGAGAGAGAGAGAGAGAGAGAGAGAACGTTACCACTTGTTTTTATCTTATCTCCACTACACGCGAAAGCGTCTTCAAAATTTGAACTCATTCCTAAAAAAAATTGAACTCATTCCTAAAAAAAAATCGACAGACACCCTATCACCTCTTCTTGAATGAACGCTACAGTTCTTGCAACTAAAGATTTGTCATCAATTCTTAGACATGACGATTTGATGACAGAACGAGGTCACATCTTAAGTTGAGGAAGAGAGACTATAAACAACAGCAATCAAATGCTGCTTTATGGCAGATGGTTTACAGCTGCGACAGGGAGATCTGATGTATGGGAAGAGGGAAGGTGAAGAGAAATGTTTTGACCGTGTTCAATGGGAGGAGAGGAAATAGAGGAAATTGGAAGGCTTTCGTAAGTGACAGAGGGGGAGGTGGCGATTATATATATGAATAGAAAGTTGGGAAAGCTTTGCTTTCATTTTTTTTACTTTTAATTTTTTGGTTAAAATTTTGTGAAATTTAAAAAAGAATTCTTCGACTTTCATTTTTACGTTTTTAAATTTATCTATTTATTTATTTGTTTGTTTGTTTGTTTGTTTGTTTGTATGATTGTTTATTTTCTTAAATATGGCAAAATATAAAAACGAATTTTATGACTGACTTTGATGTTCTATATATAAACAGGGCTTTCCCTCCTTTCTTCAATCTATTAATGATCCCAGGAGAACAGAGATAATCGCAAGTCATTTTAAGGGAAAAATGCAGAGTAAAACATTCTATTAAGTGTTGTGGTAACTGCAGCTGTCATACGTCAGTATTTCTTCATTAAATAGATCATGTTCGCTCGTTACTCTCTTCATTCAGCTAATTACATTTCATTTTCCCCATCCATTACTTTTCTCAGACGTTCGCTGTCAAATTAACCAGCAAAGAGCTTTCACTTTTCTGTATTGCTTCTTATAGCTCTTAATCTTTAGTATTGTTTCTTTCACCCCAACTGACGGAGCAACCACTCCAACATTACGTCCGCAGTTTTTCAAACATCCGCAAATACTTCATCTTTATGGCATCTTCCATTATCCCTGGAGATACGCAGTATAAATAAAGCTTCAGTAATTTAAAGGTGTTTATACCTTCTTTTTCAAAGGATGTATCTCTCTCTCTCTCTCTCTCGTTTATGGAAATCCAGCGTGATGGGAAAGGGTACGATGAAGAAGTTTCCAATATCTTTTGTTTGAGAATGTCATGAATCTTTATTAAATGGAATGCGTTCTCTGTTGCCGTTTCCTGTTACGATTATTCATCGCTTTATTTTGTTGAACTCTCTCTCTCTCTCTCTCTCTCTTTCTCTTTCTCTGCGTGTGTGTGTGTGTGTGTGTGTGTGTGTCTGTCTCTGTCTTTTGCAGTTTTCTGTAACAATTACTCATCGCTTTGTATTGACCTAGCTTCTCTCTCTCTCTCTCTCTCTCTCTCTCTCTCTCTCTCTCTCTCCTCTCCTCCTCCTCCTCCTCCTCCTCCTCCTCCTCCACCCATCGGCGTCACCAGTATGGCTTTTGCGAGGCTATACTTTAATGTCTTGGTGATGATTAGACATCTTTTCCGCATTTGGAAAGTTTTGTTGTAGTTCTTCATATTGTAGAGCGACTGCTTGAATTGGTCACAGTTTGTGTGTAGGCCAAACATCCCGCTGATTGCCGTTAGTTTCGCTTTGGATAAGCTCATTTATGACCTTTTTCCCATATTTATATTCGTTATTGCTGATAAACCCGATGATATTCGTCTGCCCTCAACTCCCACGCCTTGCATATTTATCGCAATTAATTTTGAGCTGCTTTTCCTTCTTTTATCAGATTGAGAGCAAATTTGTGTCACTTTCAAAACTTATCTTTGCTTAAATCACATTGTTCAAATTGCAATATCGACATCAAAGAAATAAAGTTTTCCTTCGCACCCAAAAAAAGTAAAGTTCTTTTTAGGGTACTAAGTTATTTTCTCCATCCCAGTCAATAAGATTTCATTTGGTCGTATTCGTCCAGTTTTCATTGACCTTAGGTTTGCTTCTTTTGTTTCCTTTTGGGAATGAATTTAATAGAAGGCAGTTGGTTGGGTCTGTGACCCCACTTGACTTTTCGTAAAGGAAATACCTTCACTTTACTTTAACAAGGTTTTTCTTGTGTTTAATTTAGGGATGGCACTTAATTACACATGATCAAAGTTGGTCAATGGGATCAAAGGTTTACTGAAGAATGAAAATGTGATTGTTTGAATTGTATTTAAGCGACTCAAAAGATAAAGCACAAGAGTAGAATATAATAGATGAGTTCGCATAAAAAAAGTGAGAGAGAAGAAGAGTAGAAAGAAAGTGCTCTGGAGGGAAAGCATAGTAAACATAGAGGCTAATGAGTAAATGGAAGTGAGCATAAAAGATGCAAATGGAGAGATGGTTTCTGGAGGAAATGTAGTCTCGGGTCCGAGTGGCACTTTTAAAATGTAGAGGATAGAAGAGAGGCAGATCGAAACGATGCAGTAGAAAAAGGGATTATGGCAAATATATATTTTTGGTTTGCGTTTTGGCAAAATAGCCTTATTTTACCATTTTTTTCATTTTGGCTCGTAAATCGCGTCCTACTATACCAATTTTTTACAAATCCTTCCTGTCTCACGCACACCGGCATATCTCGTATCCATTGACATCGTTTGTAATATATAATCTACAGAATGTCATTATTTTTATTTTTTTTTATCGTAATAAAAGTCGTCTCATCAAATGTTTAGCACTAATTATTCGGAAAGGCTATTCTTGCAAATAGTAACTGTTCACTTTATTTTCTAACAATGAGAAATCTTCAACAGATTGCTTAAACTGGGTCGTCTACGAACAAGAATGCTCAACGTGTATTTTGGGATGGAATAATTGTTGGCCCTGTGTCCTTTCTCACCCTAATGGTGATCCTTAGAAGTCAGCTAGTTAAGAGCAGACGCCATACTTGTAACTTCTTGCGTATTTTGTAGCTGATCTAATTCCGAAATTGGAGTGCTCTCTTTTCCGTCATTAGTTCCCCATTAGAGTCAGCGTTTAGTTGTATGAGGCAAGTAAAACCTCTTAGGTTCATTTCTCTAGATGCTCAGAGTTGTCTGATACTAATACACCTGGCATGGCAGTTCCACGTTGGCCGAGTGCATTTCGCGCTCGGCTACCAATCCGATGGTCCGAAGTTCGATTCTCGGCTCGGCCAACACAGAACCAGAGGATTTTATTTCTGGTGATAGAAATTCATTTCTCGATACAATGTGGTTCGGATCCCACAATAAGCTGCAGGTCCCGTTGCTAGGTAACCAACTGGTTCCTAGTCAAGTAAAAATATCTAATCCTTCGGGCCAGCCCTAGGAGAGCTGTTAATCAGCCCAGTAGTCTGGTAAAACTAAGATATACTTAACTTAACCTGCCATGGTAATATGTGTCCCTAACACTTACGAGATACCATCTGCAACATACATTCTTAATACACTTCACAAGGATTTTTGGCATCCCTGCTTTGCTGCATATTGTATAGGATGTATAGCCTACTCTGAAGTCAGTTGTTTTTAAGTATTTAGAATAATATTAGTAGAAAATTTAACGCCCCAAGCTTGAAAATAAGACTGTCTTTGCCTTGCTTGATCCATTTTCCAACCACTACAACTTTCATGCATCTCTACCCATAAATTGAACAGAGTAATGGCTCTAAACATATAAAGTTCACTTTTACTATACTTATTTTCATGCCAATAAGTCCCTTCGGCCTTTGTCTGGAACCCCTTGTATTCCTTTTATGAACTATATACCTTGTTCTTCCATCTTACTTTCCACCCTCCCCTAACAATATTGTTTCATAGTACAACTTCTTTGAGGTTTTCTTCCTGTTACCACCTTTACAACCGTCATGCTCTCAATTTCCCTTTTGACACTGAATGACCTCATAGGTCCCAGCGCCTGTCCTTTAGCCTATGTTTTACATTTTATTCAGTAAAGGACTAGACACCAATTCCAAATGGAGCCCACATTAGGAATGGAACAGCAGATGGAATGTTATTATGAAAAAACTGAGCATTCCTCAGTATTCACGCAGTAAGGCCTTATTTTTCTTTTTTCTTTTTTTTTCTTTTAGCTCTTATTGTTTTTCCTCATTTTTAATTTCTCGGATTACCTGTATTGGTATCAGTTTGTTTTCTCTCCGTCCAAATTCTCGACCCCACCAAACTCCCCTTCACCAGCCTCTGTTTTCACATTTTTTTTTTTTTTTTTTTTTTTTTTTTTTTTTTTTTTTTTTTTTGTGTCCTGTGCTCTGTATTTCACAGCTTTAGCCCCTATCTTCTTTCGACACAGTTGCCCTGTTGTTATTATTCGTTTGTATTGTTGGCACTTGAATATTGAGTGAGGGAACCGATTCTCTCTGCCTTTCTCTCTTGTACGCAGTGATATCGCTTGGATGCTTTCTTTCTCGCATACACAAACTCTCTCTCTCTCTCTCTCTCTCTCTCTTCTCTCTCTCTTTTCTCTTTTGCTTTCGCATAGACAATATATCTACACGTCTCATTCATGTAAGCTCTCTCTCTCTCTCTCTGTTCTTTTGCTTTGGCATACACGATATCTCTACACCTGTCTCATTCATGTAACCTCCCTCTAATCGCGTGCACATGAGCTCTCTCTCTCTCTCTCTCTCTCTCTCTCTCTCTCTCAGGAAACGAAACGGAGCTTTCTATCTGAACGGGGAATTGGGGGACAAGACATCCATTTTTATGAGGCCAAGTCTTGCAACAGCCTTGCAACAGCCTTGCAACAGCAGCAGCAACTAGTCTTACTCTCGTGTTTGGGTCCGCCGCGGGAACCAAGATTTCTTTTCCCTTTTTTTCCTATTGTTTGTTTGTCCTTGGAAAACAATGGCATTCTGATTTCTCATAAATACGCGAAATTAATCGTAAGGGTTCGTATGTGCTATTGTCAGCG
>NC_087209.1:16238008-16263008 GCF_015104395.2 Macrobrachium nipponense | reverse complement strand
GAATGATTGATTGTCATGGAAATATTTAATGTCCAATCACGTAACTTTTAAGTAAGATATATATATATATATATTATATATATATATATATATATATATATATATATATATATATATATGTATATATATATATATATATATGATATGTATGTATATATATATATATATATATATATATATATATATATATATATATATATATATATATGTACATATTGTTACGTGCCTGTGCATAGATTTTATGTGATATTTAATATCCAGGTTCTTTGCTAGATAATGGCGACAGTGAACCTATGACAGGTGTAACACAGAGTAGTTAAACACTCTAGAAATATAATATAGTTGATAAAGTGGGATGCACCTACTAGCACAAACTCAAGTGAGGGCAATTAAATTGCAAGGCAAAACTTATTATATTTATTATATCGGCTCTATCCAAAACGCCATACTCGGGTTCTGCAATTGACAAGAGAAAACCCAATATAAATGTATGGTAATAACAATGCAATTCAATATTAAGGGAATATAGTATCAGATATAAAATGGTTAACCTAAATATACTCTGACTTGCCTTTGCTGGATATCCTTTATAAAAGTATAATGATATATACAAGTAGCATATATGAGGTACGAGAGACGAGTCACCAAACAGCAGTCTTACAGGAGATTTATCATCAAGAGAAGAACACAAACAACGGGACTAACGTAAGTACCAAAGGCAAGTACCAAACGATTCATCAAAGTTAACGTACGTCCAAGACAACCATAAACAAGGTACGTATAACTAACTAAGATACACAATGACAAATTGGTACTTAAGAAACCATCACACAATAATACTAATAATAGAATTAAGATGTAAGCTAACGAGTTATGATATATATCAGAACGAGAGATCCATCATTATAAAGACAACCACTATAGCAACGAATCAACGTATTCGTCAATAAAGTGCCGACAAGCAATTATACAAACAATACCAGATATCAACTAGCGAATGGACTGGCTAACTATCGTTAATTACCAAGGGCAAAGAAACTGACTATATAATAACAACACCTCTTACCTACAGAAATGATAACACATATAGCCACTGACTTCGTGCACGCATATGCAACCATACCAACTCCACTAGTAATAACTAACGACAATATTCCAAAACACAGGAATATAAATAATAGAAATGTCACTAATGAACACAGAATATCAACATAAAACAACACTTATCATGCCCAACGTGACATGACAACGAAATACCAAGACACAATGGCAACAATCCGATATTCTCTGTTTCTCTCTCTCTCTGACTCGTTATATACGTATTATGCCTTGTCCCTTCTCCTTTGTGACTCTGGGTCGAGTGTCAGGATAACCTCTGGTTTAGCTCTCGGTATCGACTGCTGTAATGGTCTATATGCTGAACCCTGTAACTTTGGCTGAACTACCTAATGGTATTCTGTACATGGTAATTACTTTTTGATACCAAACAAGCAGTTTGCCTCTTTTGAATAGTAATAAAAAAAAAGGAAAACAAAAAGAATAAACGTAACCAAACAGTATAAACAAAATTAACGAAAATAAACATAAACTTGTAAGAATATATCATATATATATATATATATATATTATATATATATATATATATATATATATATATATATATATATATATATATATATAAAATAGAAGACACATAATTGAATATGCTCTTTTAATGCTTAACTCTTTGTGTTTATTGAAATATTAATTTGCCTTTTGGCGGCGTGAGCCCCAAATTCCCATAAAAAGATGTTTGATGTTACTGTTTTGCAAAGGATTATTTTGGAAACTTTTCCGCTCATCCGTTTGTGATAGTAAATATAAGCCGTTTTGCAAATCAGCTCACGAGTTAAATTTCATCATATGTTACACGATCATGGTATAGGCATTAAACTTTAATCATGTGTAACGTGATCATGTTAGTTCCATTAAACTTTCACCTCATAAATTAGCAACACGGCCGATAGAATTTCGTACTGTGAATGCAACACATGATCGGGATTTTAAAGCCGAACAGTTAGAAAGACGCTTTACTTTTTTTTCTTTATTTAAATATACTATATGTGAGGTTAGTATCTTGCATACAGAAGCGTTGAATTCAGGCCACCAGTGTCTGTCTAAAATTTGTAACGGAATGCGTCTCAGAAGTAATTGACTTATAGATTCCTCATAAAATAATGCACATAAACTGTCCCGTGTAAACTTGGTTGAACATTCTTTTTTTTTTTTGTTTTTTTTTGCCATTTGGGTTGGCAACCCAAAATATTCCTAAAGAATTTTTTGCAAACATAAAAAAAGCCTCTTGAAGCAGAGTTTTCGCTGTTTCGGTTAACGTCGCGTTTGTCTGTTGTTGCCACTCTGTACAGCAAGTTTCCTGTCGAAAAAAAGTTCTACGTATAGTTAATGTGAATATCAATCATTAAAATAAAACATCAGAGTGATGATTCAAAAGTTTTCACATTTTAATTATGATAATGAAAAGTTCCCCAGGTTTCCAACTGTTGTTTGCACTTGCGAGAATGCCTGATCAGGCAGACTATACAAATCTTTTCTCAACCCAATTCCTCGCTGGACGAGTCGGTTGCTACTCGCCTACCGATCTGGTAGCCCGAGTTCGCTCCCAGCTGTAGCCAGCGCGGAATCAGAAGAATTTATTTCTGGTGATTAGAAATTCATTTCTCAGTATAATGTGGTTCGGATCCCACAATAAGCTGTAAGTCCCTTTGCTAAGTAACTAATTGGTTCCTAGCCATGTAAATAAAAATCTGATCCTTCTGGCCAGGCCTAGGAGAGCTCTTAATCAGCTCAGTGGTCTGGTTAAAATAAGATATACTTAACTTTTCTCCCCACTCACTTTTCGGCCTTTTATGTTACCTGCCTTCATATTCTCTTTCTTACAATTGTTTCTTCTTTCCAGTGCTTCATAACCTCTTAGGTCCCAGCGATTGACTTTTGGCCTGAATTTTGCATTCCAATTCCAGTTCCAACTTTGACTTCACACTGTCCCTGTAGGGCTTTATTCCTGTTCCACCTTTACATCCTTGTTCTATTCCCATCTCCCTCTTTCACTGTCTTAAGAGCTGAATGGCCGAAAGAGCCCCAGGGCTTGGCTTCACAGCGTAAATTTCATGAATCATAGGCATTTATGATTATGAACCCTTGGAGGTGAAAAAACGTCATAATGTTCTATTACTCACTTGCTCTTGAAGACAGTGGTAACCATCACATACATGAGGTCGAATACCTAATAACTAATTCACGACTTAGATCCCGACCTTTATACCTTCAAGGAACCCCTGAAACAATTTTTCATATCCTAGAAACTTTTATCTACAGGATCTCTCTCTCTCTCTCTCTCTCTCTCTCTCCTCTCTCTCTCTATATATATATATATATATATATATATATATATATATATATATATATATATATATATCTATATATATATATATATAGATATATATATATATATATTATGTATATCATGTATATATATATATACATATATACATATATATATATATATAATATATATATAATAATATATATGTATATATATATAATATATAATATATGTATATATATATATACATATATATAAATCACTTAAAATAAATCATATAAAATCTACCATTGCTATTCGAGCTGTGAAAATTCAGATCAGCGTCATTTCCAATACAAATTTATTTCAAGACTTATTGCGGAACCCCTGATGATAAAAAGAGGAATCCCAGGGTTCAGCGGTACCCTGTTTGGGAATCGCTGGGGCCCCTTAGGTCAACGAAGGGACAGTTGGTTTAATGGGACGTCTTTGAATCGTCCTGGCTCCCTCTGTGACCCAAACCTGGGTCCTCTTTATAATGAGGGAAACGCGTTACTTCTTATACCACAAGACCTAATAATTAGGTGAGTCTCCAGCCCAGATGTTTTTTCTATGTCAGATGAGTGGTGAAAAAACAGTTTGCACTCCGAAGCGTCTCATTTAATTAAATAAAGGATTAGGCATCTTAATTAGTACTCGTATTTTTTCCGTTGACTGGAATTGGATTAGGTTTCTATAATGGTTTTACTCAAGAAAGAAAGTCAATGACAACGTTTAATTGTAAGGAAATATTTTATGGTATGATTTTGCTTACTTGATAAATGTTACCTTCCTACATATTTTATTTATCAGTCATATATACGAGTTCACGCAAACTGAAATTCTATATTAGCCTCAAATTTATTTCATGGGAAGACACAACTTATGTTTCCATCGAGCGTTACATCTCATGATGTGCGCTTCGAAACTTAAATTAATGCTAGCATGCAAAATGTCTTTTCCTTCTCCTCTCCTATCTCTCTCCAGTTGCTTCTCAACTCTCCCTGACCTAGCATCATCCCCTGAGACTTGGGTCCTGGGCAGTCTCTTCCACTTTCGTTCAGCGGAATGTCTCTTAACTAACTAAATCAACTTTGTGAATATTTTATGATTTATGTATCATGATCTATTTAGAATGGATAAATATTACCAAGACATTCCCACAAAATAATTTTCGGTGCTACTTTGGGTCGTTATAAACGCGTCACCTGCGAGGTGGTGTAGTAGATTCACATTAACCGCGCATCAGGTGTTGTCTAGGCCCAGTCCCTTACGACGCTATGGACTGGCTGTTGATAAAGCCAATCACATGGGCTGAAACTCTCAGTTTCTCTCGGAGCGTTCTTCACATAAGCATGGATATATGGGATCCCTCAGGAGGGGTTTGGAACAAAAAACATCCTGCCTTGAATCTCGAGAAGAGAACTGTTAGTTCCAAGCCCCTGTTGATTGGGTTATCAACACGTCAACCAGGAGGCGTTCGTAAGGGGACTGGCCTAGCCAACCTCAGATTGCACGGGTTGGATGTGAATCTGAATCTACTTAGTTACTAAACACTGGCGGAAGCTCAATGGGACGGCCTGTTCGTTTGTTTAGTAACTTGAAGGCCCATCCGGAATCGAAGTTATTGTTTTAACTAATTATGATTTGTGTCGACCACAGAGTATAGAAATTGGGTGTAAATAAAACCACTTTGATCCCCGAGGTGGCTAGTACTAAAGTGCAGCCGCCCACCCATTGAACATTCCGCCATGTTTAGTACCTAGTACCTCGGAGGTGAATCGTTATAAATAACGAGCCAAAAGTAGCACCCATGAACCAAAAGTAGCATGCTCTTCCCTTTCACAGATACTCGATCTTAAATAACTCCTACTTTCTCGGAAAATCTTTGAGGCACTCTCGACGATAACTTCCTTAATTTCTCGAAATTGGTTTCCCCCCCGAGACCAGACCCCTAGAATTCCGATGAACGTTTGAGTTGGTTAGGTTAGGTTGGGCAGGAAGAAAACGGTTGCGAGATGAAGAGAGATGCTGAGAGAGAAAATGATGGATTCGTGGAGAAGGAACGAAATGAAAAGAGTCAGGAGGTAGGAATAGTTCGAACTTTACCTGGCGTAAGGGGGTGGGAGTGAAGCAATTTGCAATTGTTTATTTATACTAATTTATCGGAAATGAAATGTTTTATTTCGTAATGGCCTTTGGTGAAAGTTGATTCAGTATTGATTCTGGGGTTAGTGATTTTACCTTTACTTGCATAAAAGGTTGGCAGTGCCTTTGGGTTGTAGAATTATTCCAATACGTAAAGTTTGTCCCATATATATATATTCGGTGTAAGCATTTAATTTTATATTTATTATTTTTTTTTTTTTTTTGTAAAGTTGAAGGCGGTGAAGAGATAAGATAGAAGAGACGGTGAGGAAAAAACGGCGTTGTTCTCATTTGACTCATGTATGCAAATGTCCCAGTATTTCATTAGGTTTTTTAAATTATGAAATTAACCAACCACACCTAAGCAAATCTCGCAGTCAATCTTTGGCCAAATCACTATTCTTACTTAAAATTTCCGTTGCAATGGGCTCACTTTACGGATATCTAAATACTTTTCACAGTGAATAAAAACACACATGTGGCACTGAGTTTGTTAGTTTTTCATTCTGATCTCAAGTTTTGATGAGTTTTTCCTTATTTGCTTAATTTTGTCAGTTTGTAGTTTTACCTTCTTGTACGTCTTTTTTGTTGCGTTTTGATTTTTTTCACAGTTCGTTTTTTATTAGATAACTTTCTTTTATTTATTTATGTTCCAAAAAAAAAAGGTCCATGCACAAAAGAAAAAATCTTGGATTAACTCTCGACAGTCTTTATTTTCGGTAAAAAAAAAAAAAAAAAAAAAAAAAAAAAGTTTTTTTTTCAAAAAAAGGTTTTTCTAGTTTAGCATGTTTATGTTTGAAAGTTGCCAATATTCGATATATCTATGCATTCTATATATCTATCTATCTATCTATCTATCTATATATATTACTATATATTTATATATATTATATATAATATATATATATATATATATATCTATAACAATACAATTTTTCTGTGTCTGGTCGTTATGGCACGCCCAAGACCCTATTCCCACGCCCCACCCCCGCCCCCCACGCCCTAGGAAGGTTTTCTCAAAATCCGAAATGCTAGGGCCGTTAAACCCCTCTTTCTCATACCCTCGTCACTTTTTTTTTTTGTTTACAAACTTTGTCGAAGTGGAACAGCCAAACTCTTTCGGATTTTTTCGCAACTTCTTTGGCTTATGACAGGTTGCCCAAATGATTACTGATTCTGAAATCGATTTGCATAATCCGCCCTATAGGGGAGTCTGTCATCACAAAACGTCACCCCACCTTTTTTTGCCCCTTTTTTTTACCCCAAGCAACGCCAGGCACAGCCTGTTGGTAATAAAACTAAAAAGGCGTTGCCATGTAATACTTTGCCAAGTGCTTTCAGTTGGTTCAGCTCTGCTATAAATGGTAAATTTGTTGAGACATGAGAAAATCAAAATCTTGAATATCCAAGTTTTGAAGAGGCGATGAAAGGTTTTGATTGCCGGTAATTAGTCATCTATACCGGATTTTTTCGTGTTTCCATTTGAATTAAATCATATTATATAACGCTATATCCAATTGTATAAAACACATTGCGTAGCATTTACTTTTTTATGAATTAATTTAACACCTGGCAAGACTCTCTCTCGGCTGATCGCGCGTTGCTTTGTTTATATTATATATATATACTATATATATATCTATATTATATGTATATGATTATTAGACGTAAGTCCTTCGGGTTACCGCTGGTCCTCGACTTACGATGTTTCGTGGTTACGAACGCGCCCCCTACCATAAAAATAAAAAAATAAAAACTAATATTTTTGCGTCGTTCCGTTTTACCTTGCGCGGTTTTAAGCGTTCGTAAGCATGTAAACAAACGCGAACTAGTTACGGGCGCACCGGCGGCAAGAAATACGCTTTGTGGGGGAGAGGACTGGGCGTCGCTTTCCGCTACGCTCATTACCTCGCCCATACCGCCCATTTTCATTGGTTTTTGTTACACTGCCATCTCTCTCCCTCGTGTTGTATCGTTTTTGTAACTTTTGCCTTTGTTTTTTATATGGCATCCCAACAAGCGCAAGGCTGAACTCTTCTGATGGTTGTTGCAGTCAGAAGAAAAGAAAGGCCATCCACCATGGAAATTAAAGTGGACATTATAAAGGCGATCTGAGAAGGGAGAAAGAAGCCAACAAAAATTGGCCGCTCGCTTGGCCTTAGCCCAGTTTCGACCGTGTTCGACCTATTGCTACCTATTATCAAAGATAAAGAGGCGCATCGTTTGAACATGTGAACAAGGATCTGCTCCTGTGAAAAGCGACAGTGATAACTAAGCAGCGTAGTGGTCTAATAATTGGAAATGGAAAGGTTTATTGGTGCTTTCTGGTTGGAATGGACCAAAACATCAACGGCGTATCCCAGTCAGCCTTTTATGGTTGATTCAGGAGAATGGCGGAAAAAAAGGACTTTTTGGTTTAAAGCGTTGAAAAAAAGAAAAGGGGGTGGAGGGGAGTTGGTTTATTGCGAATTTAAGGCTCGGGCCAATTACCATAAACTTAAATTGCAAGGTGAAGCCTGCTAGTGGGGTATGAGAAATCAGCGAGTGGAAGTTCCTAAAGCCGTTGGTCTGAATAATTAAGGAGGGGGGTTATTTCTGCTCAGCAACGGTGTTTTAACGTTAGAATAGACAGGTTTGTTTGGGAAAGAGAGGAAAAAAAGCGTTATGCCTAAACCAGCACTTACATCGCCAAGGAGGGAAGAACGTCCAGCACCCGGTCATAAAATAAAGCCAGCAAGGAGAGGCCTAATCTTTACTTCTTGGGGTAATGCTGCTGGCGACTTCAAACAACTGAAAGCCCTTGTTGGGTGTAATCAGGCTGAAAATCCAAGGGCACTCAAGGGCATTTGGAAGGGTCAACTAACCAGTAATTTTGGAAGTCCAAACAAGAAGGCATGGGTGACGACTTGCAGTGTTTGAGGACTGGTTCGTAAAACCATTTTGTTGTTCCAAGTGGTGGGAGCGGTAATTGCGCCTCCAAAGGGGTACCCTGTTCCCCTTTCTTTAAGTGTTGCTAAGTGCTGGACAATGCCCCTGGACACCCTGCCCAGCTGGGAGACTTCAAAACCCTCAATGTCAAGGTGGTTTACCTTCCCCCTCCAATACCCACGGCCCATTTTACCAGCCATTATGGACCAAGGAGTGATTCGCTTCGTTCAAGGCCCTACTACCTACGCAAGGACAATTGCTTATGGCTTTACAGGCAAACTGAAAACCACGAAGGACCTTGACTTCTGAAGGGACTTTTTGGAAATCCTCACAAATTCCTTGATGCTGGTAAAGAAACATTGCTAATTCCATGGGAGGAGGAAGTTTAAGCAAACAAAAACATGAACTGGTTGTTCTGGTAAGAAAAATTTGTCCTTCAATTTGTGAATTGATTTGTCCCATGGGTTTGGGGAGGGAACACAGATTTTCAGCTAGTTGTCAATAACGTTGTTCGCCCTGAGTTAACAAGGAAATCAATTTGGAGATGGGAGGGTTGATGATGGTTACAGAGCTGCTGGGTAAGGTCTCAATGGCGAGGAGTTATCTGCTGAGGACCTGATACAAGAACTGGAGAAGCAGATAATAGAGGGAAGAAGGAATAAGCACCCCGGCCACCCCAGAGCCCTTAAGGCTTTCACAAGGCAGGCTCTTGATAAAAGGTTTTGCAGGAGTTGCCAGCAAGCCGTTGTCCAACTTTTGAGGACTCAAGGATCCCAACAACTTGGACAGGTTCCACTAGGGGTTTCCAGGGAGGCGTCATGGATTTGATGCCAGTGTTTAAAATGAAGGATCTTGTGGTGGAAAAAGGTTCGCTCTCTGTTCAGGACTAACCTGGAGCAGTATTTTAAGAAGGTAGAGAGCCGTGCAGGAGATCCTGTACCCTTACGACCTCAGCTGCCTCTTGCTAATCCAGACTCGCCTTGCCCCCATCATTTCCAAGCCCACCTTCTGAAACTGTTCTGCCAATCCCAGGACCTCACCTGCCCCAGGTAACTCTCCAGCACCGTTCTGTAGGTTCTGCCTCACCTAAAGACCTCCACCATGCCCCAAACAATCTCCAGTAGTAATGTTCTGCATCAACCTCAAGAATCCACCTGCCTCAGCCATCTCCAGTACTATGTATTGTTCTGCCTTCACCTTCAAGAATCATCGTTTTTGCCCATCAAGCATCTTCCCAGGCAACCTTCTGGAGGTTCTTTTTATTCTCTTCACTAACCTCCCCCCAGTCTCTCCAGCAACCGCAGCTTTCCCTCTCCAGTGTGCAAGCCAAATCAAACACTAATAAAGGGTAAGGAATTGTTCTCCTCTCAGTTGTTAATTGGATAGGTATTTGTACATTAAATCATGTGGTATTTTTCAATGTTTCCTCGACTTACGCTGAAAATCGTTGTTACGAACGCAATCGTAAGAAACGGTTATCAAACGTCGTAACTCGAGGACCCCCTGTATATCTCTATATATACATATATATATATGATATATATATATATATATATAATATATATATATATATACTATATATATTATATATATATATCTATAACCACACACACACACAAAACTCTTTCGCCAGATCGGTTTATTTATTTTCCTTGCTGGAAGTTTCTACGCATCTCGGGTCAAACTAACCGTTACCCCAGAATATCAGTAAAGCTTTGGAGTAAAAAAAAAAAAAAAAAAAAAAAAAAAATATCGAAAAATTTTGTTTTTCCATGCCTCAGTAAACTTTCTCGAGAATGAAGGATTTTATTCTGAACTTTCGGAAGGAAGGACGACGATGGAAAAAGGGTTCGATGATGATCGCGAGATTCTTTAAAAAAAAAAAAAAAAAAAAAAACCCACACACGAGTTCTCCGAAAGTTGGCAGAAACCTAAATTGCGGAAATTATGCAAAATGATTGTATGATATTTTTAACCTAAGGCCTAGAGTGATGGAGTCCCTGGAATAGATTAACCGGGTCTTAGGGATCGTTTCTTAGATGAAGTGAAGTTGTGAGTGTGGTGTACAACGGGTTTTTTTTTTCATTTTTTTAAAATATTTATTCTCAATGTTCCTCCTTACTATTTACGCATTGAGTGTAGTTACATTACGGTATTTCTCAATCAATGAATCGTATTAAACTCTTGACGAGATTTTCTTCCAAACCATCGAACATATAGTTAATTAGTATATTTTCCCTTTTTACATCCACTTTAAACATAAAAAAAAAAAGAAAAAAAACATTTCTCTGTTGATTCTTATGCAAGTAATCCCATGTTTTTTAAAAGTTTTTAAAGTTTTTCTTATCGTTGAGCTTAGATTGCTCTAGGAAAAGATTCGATGCCCCAAAACCAACACATTTTATAGTCTATTCCGTTTTTAAACAAACTAGACATGATTTGTTAAAACAAACATTGTATAACTTTAATTTCATATAGCAATTCATGTTTTTACTTTTTACAAATATCTATTAAATTGTCCTTCCTATCAATAGACTGAGTGTTAGATTGGATTACGGTATTTTCCCGTGATTGAATCATATTAAACTCCTGACAGAATTCCTTCTTCAAAATCAACCACATTATTATCAATATATTTTCTCTTTTTACATCTCTTTAGATAAAAAATAAACAATTTCTCTGTTGTTGCCTTCTGTTTTTTTTTAAAGTTTTTCTAAACTGTTGTTTCTGGTAGCTCTGGAAAAAGATTCATCCCCAAACCAACAAACACTTTTATAGGTCTTATTCCGTTTTTGGTAAAACAACTAGAACATAATTGTAAAATATTTATGTTTTATTTCATATAGCAAATTCCTAATTTTTAAAGTTTAACTTGGTGCTTAAATAAGCTCTTTGCAAAGAGGTCATCTCAAAACCACCTCCAGTTGTCATTGTCTTTCCCTTCCCATTGCTTTTGGTAATAACAGAGATAATTGTTAAAAAAAAAAAAAAATTTGCTTCAAATTTATGTATTAAATCATGTTTTTTTTTTTTTTTTTTTTTTTTTAAGTTTTCCCATATCGTAGTTAAATAACGCAACACAGCATATCAGTTTTTGCCCACGTACGTGGCGAAAATAAGTGACCGGTTGAAATAAGGAAATAAAATCTCACTTTGGAAGTTCGTGTCGATTGCATTCCATTCAAATCTGAATCTCTCTCTCTCGTATTTTAAACATAAATGATTGTTTAACTTTTTTGTCATCAAAAAGAAAAATTCAGTTCTTCTTTACGTTACAATCTTTGTTGGTAGGGTAGGCGCTGGCTAAATTATTTCTTTTATGCTTTACGAACGGGCGTGGTAATGTGAAAGGCTTCCCTCAAAATAATCTTATTTTTGCATTGTACTATATAAAATGTGTATAGGCGTAAAAAAAAGAAAAAGAAAATGTTCCATTAATCCTTCGACTCTCTAAATGAAGCAAGTATTTCATTCTTTTTTTTTTAAATCTAGAAAGGTAAATATTTACATAACATTCCGTTATTTCAGTAAGATTTATTTTTCCCCATTTAGTTACAGGCTCATGTAGTCTTATTTTGAAATCATAGTCGGTACAGTCTTTATTATTATTATTATTATTATTATTATTATTATTATTTTTTTTTTTTTTTTTTTTTTTTTTTTTTTTTTTTGCTCTATCACAGTCCTCTAATTCGACTGGGTGGTATTTATAGTGTGGGGTTCCGGGTTGCATCCTGTTCCTTAGGAGTCCATCACTTTTCTTACTATGTGTGCCGTTTCTAGGATCACACACTTCTGCATGAGACCTGGAGCTACTTCAGACCTCTAGTTTTTCTAGATTCCTTTTCAGGGATCTTGGGATCGTGCCTAGTGCTCCTATGATTTATGGTACGATTTTCCACTGGCATATCCCATATCCTTCTTATTTCTATTTTCAGATCTTGATACTTATCCATTTTTTCCTCTCTTTCTCTTCAACTCTGGTGTCCATGGTATTGCGACATCAATGAGTGATACTTTCTTCTTGATTTTGTCAATCACGTCACGTCTGGTCTATTTGCACGTATCACCCTATCCGTTCTGATACCATAGTCCCAGAGGATCTTTGCGTGATCGTTTTCTATCACTCCCTCAGGTTGGTGCTCGTACCACTTATTACTGCAAGGTAGCTGATGTTTCTTGCACAGGCTCCAGTGGAGGGCTTTTGCCACTGAATCATGCCTCTTTTTGTACTGGTTCTGTGCAAGTGCCGGGCATTCACTTGCTATGTGGTTTATGGTTTTCATTTTTTCGTATTGCACTTCCTACATATGGGAGAGATGTTATTTCCGTCTATCGTACTTTGAACATATCTGGTTCTTAGGGCCTGATCTTGTGCCGCTGTTATCATTCCTTTCAGTTTCCTTCTTTAGCTCTCCCCTCTGTACCATTGCCAATTGTCATCGCTGGCTAGTTCTTTAGTCTGTCTCATGTATTGTCCGTGCATTGGTTTGTTGTGCCAGTCCTCTGTTCTCTCTGTCTTCTCCTGTCTCTGTATATTTCTGGGTCTTCGTCTACTTTTTATTAGTCCTTCTTCCCATGCACTCTTTAGCCACTCGTCTTCATGGTTTTCAGATATTGCCCCAGTGCTCTGTTTTTCAATGTTGACGCAGTCCTCTATACTTAGTAGTCCTCTCCCTCCTTCCTTTCGTGTTATAGTATGTCTCCGTATTTGCTCTTGGGTGTATGCTTTGTGTATTGTCATTTGTTTTCCTGGTTTTCTGATCTATGCTGCGGAGTTTCTGCCTTCGTCCATTCCACTATTCCTGCGCTGTATCTGATTACTGGCATTGCCCATGTGTTTTATGGCTTTTATCATATTTCCTCCATTGAGTTTTTTGACTTGAGTATCGCCTTGAGTCTCTGCATATATTCTTTCCTGATCGATGTCCTTCATCTCTTGGTGTTTTATATCTCCTCCTTCCATTATTCCCAGGTATTTGTATCCCGTCTCATCTATGTGTTTGATGTTGCTCCCATCTGGTAGCTTTATCTTCCTTCAGTTCTCGTTTACTTTGCCTTTTTGTATGTTGACTAAGGCGCATTTTTCTATTCCAAACTCCATTCTGATGTCCCCAGATACAATCCTTACAGTCTGGATTAGGTATCTATTTCTTGATGCTCTTACCATACAGCTTGATGTCGTCCATGAACATCAGATGGTTGATTTTGTTGCCTCTTTTCTTGAGTTGGTACCCGGCATCCATCTTCTGTAGTACTTTTGTCATGGGAATCATGGCTACTACGAAGAGTAGTGGGGACAGTGAGTCGCCCTGGAAGATCCCTCTCCTGATATTAACCTCTGCTAGTCTTATTCCAGAGCTTGTAAGTATTGTATTCCAGTTGCGCATTGTATTTTTGAGGAAGCTGATGGTGTTTTCCTCTGCCCCATATATTTTCAGGCATTCTATTAGCCATGTGTGTGGTATCATGTCGAAGGCTTTCTTATAGTCTATCCATGCCATGCTTAGGTTGGTTTTCCTTCTCCTACTGTTATTATTATTATTATTATTATTATTATTATTATTATTATTATTATTATTTTATTATTATTATTATCTTTGCTCTATCACAGTCCTCCAATTCGACTGGGTGGTATTTATAGTGTGGGGTTCCGGGTTGCATCCTGCCTCCTTAGGAGTCCATCACTTTTCTTACTATGTGCGCCGTTTCTAGGATCAAACTCTTCTGCATGAGTCCTGGAGCTACTTCAGCCTCTAGTTTTTCTAGATTCCTTTTCAGGGATCTTGGGATTGTGCCTAGTGCTCCTTTGATTATGGGTACGATTTCCACTGGCATATCCCATACCCTTCTTATTTCTATTTTCAGATCTTGATACTTATCCATTTTTCCCTCTCTTTCTCTTCAACTCTGGTGTCCCATGGTATTGCGACATCAATGAGTGATACTTTCTTCTTGACTTTGTTAATCAACGTCACGTCTGGTCTATTTGCACGTATCACCCTATCCGTTCTGATACCATAGTCCCAGAGGATCTTTGCCTGATCGTTTTCTATCACTCCTTCAGGTTGGTGCTCGTGCCACTTATTACTGCAAGGTAGCTGATGTTTCTTGCACAGGCTCCAGTGGAGGGCTTTTGCCACTGAATCATGCCTCTTTTTGTACTGGTTCTGTGCAAGTGCCGGGCATTCGCTTGCTATGTGGTTTATGGTTTCATTTTTCGTATTGCACTTCCTACATATGGGAGAGATGTTATTTCCATCTATCGCTCTTTGAACATAACTGGTTCTTAGGGCCTGATCTTGTGCCACTGTTATCATTCCTTCAGTTTCCTTCTTTAGCTCTCCCCTCTGTAGCCATTGCCACGTGTCATCGCTGGTAGTTCTTTAGTCTGTTTCATATATTGTCCTTGCATTGGTTTGTTGTGCCAGTCCTCTGTTCTGTCTGTCATTGTCCTGTCTCTGTATATTCTGGGTCTTCGTCTACTTTTATTAGTCCTTCTTCCCATGCACTCTTTAGCCACTCGTCTTCACTGGTTTTCAGATATTGCCCCAGTGCTCTGTTCTCAATGCTGACGCAGTCCTCTATACTTAGTAGTCCTCTCCCTCCTTCCTTTCGTGTTATGTATAGTCTGTCCGTATTTGCTCTTGGGTGTAGTGCTTTGTTTCCTGGTTTTCTGATCTATGCTGCGGAGTTCTGCCTTCGTCCATTCCACTATTCCTGCGCTGTATCTGATTACTGGCACTGCCCACGTGTTTATGGCTTTTATCATATTTCCGGCGTTGAGTTTTGACTTGAGTATCACCTTGAGTCTCTGCATATATTCTTTCCTGATCGTGTCCTTCATCTCTTGGTGTTTTATATCCCCTCCTTCCATTATTCCCAGTATTTGTATCCTGCCTTATCTATGTGTTTGATGTTGCTCCTATCTGGTAGCTTTATCTCATCAGTTCTCGTTACTTTGCCTTGTTGTATGTTAACTAAGGCGCATTTTTCTATTCCAAACTCCATCCTGATGTCCCCAGATACAATCCTTACAGTCTGGATTAGGGTATCTATTTCCTTGATGCTCTTACCATACAGCTTGATGTCGTCCATGAACATCAGATGGTTGATTCTGTTGCCTCTTTTCTTGAGTTGGTACTCGGAAATCATGCCTACTACGAAGAGTAGTGGGGACAGTGAGTCGTCCTGGAAGATCCCTCTCCTGATATTAACCTCTGCTAGTCTTATTCTAGATCTTGTAAGTATTGTATTCCAGTTACGCATTGTATTTTTGAGGAAGCTGATGGTGTTTTCGTGATACCGGATTGCTCCATATGTTTTCCCAAAGTCTCTTACTTGGTTCGGCTTCAGGAATGGTTTGTTCTGTTGGTATCCCTTATTCCTGTTCATGTACCGTTGGATCTTATGTGCTTTGGCCTTAAGCCTCTGTTTTACATCTTCTATTGCGTTTGTTTAGTCCCCTCTCTTGTACTTTGTATTTCTCGTTGAGTTTCCTCCTCCCTTGTTTCTTGCTCCTTATCTTTTTTCTGCCATCTCTTTTTCAATTTTACTCAGTCAGATCTCATCACCATGATTTGCTTTTCCAGGCGCCTTTTCCAAGGAGGTTGGTGTTTTGGTTTCTGTTGGGTTGGTTGTGCTGGTGGTGTTGGTGTTCGAATCCCCATCAGTTCTGCTACTAATCTTGCTCCTGCATATGCCAATTTATTTGTTTCTGTGATACTGGTGGTGTGTATTATGCCCATTATTTCATTGACCTCACTTGTTTTCTCGCTTAATTTCTTGGTGTTGTAGGCTTTCATGGAGGGGATCTTTGTTCTCTCTGTATCTGGCTCCATCCATTGTCTAATCTTTTCTACCCATTCCGTCCTCTCTGTTACTTCGTCAGTGTTTCTTCGTGTGTCGTTGTTTGATACCTCATCATCCCTGTCGTCTTCTGTGGTATCGTGTCTCAGTTCGTCTTCGTGTAATTCGTTGTCGTGTGACATTTCCAATTTCAGTTCTTCTCTTTCTGTTGGGGAGAGCCAGTTCTTTTTCTTTATGTTCCTTACTTGGTCTGCCAGCCTCTGCTCTGTTTGAGGGGTGTTATTCCTCTCATACCAGATGTTGACCAACCTTCTTCTATATCCTCTCTCCGTCAGGTTGATTCTGATGTAGCATCTACATATTTCCTTATTTTCTTCTCTTGTCCGTTTCTTCATTTGGTTTGCTTCTGTAGCTCCAATCTCAGGCTGTTGGTTACTGTCGTTGTGGTGGTCAGTTGCTGGGATGACGACCTCTAAGTACGTGACCGTCTTCCCCTTCAATGGGTTGAATACCTGGCTGCCGACGAAGCTCTCTGTTGCCAGAAGTTCCATTTACGGTCGTTGTCGTTTTATTCCTTCATTTCTTAACATCATTGCTGAGTTTTGCTATTTAACCCATATCTGGACCCTACCCCATCAGGGATAGGTACTCATTTACAGCTGAGTAGACTGAGGAAATTATGGTAAAGATCCTTCCCCAAGGAATCAACACCGAGGAGAGCGGTCACCCATCCAACGACTGACCAGCCCCAATGTTGCTTAACCAGTCCATTGTCGACCTAACCCACTCTGCCACGGCGCCACATTATTATTATTATTATTATTATTATTATTATTATTATTATTATTATTATTATTATTATTATTATTATTACTTTTACTCGGAATGCTCTTGTCACAAGGTAAACTACACCACAAGCTACCTTTTTCCTTGACGTAATAACGGAGCTTAATTAGATTTTTTTTGTTGTTAAAACGATTGACTTTTTTTCCATGTCTCTATTTTTAGGGGTGGGGATGGATATCACAGTCTTTCTCCTTTAATGGAAAATGTAACACTTTCAACCGTCGTGAGAGCAGCAGTTTTTTTTTAAACAACTGTCTGTCCTCTGAGTTATAAATGAAATACTCTATTTCTTACGAAAGTTAATTTTCAAAAGGTTTCCGTAGTGATTCGAAAAAAGCGTGACTGTCGCCACTTGAAGATAGAGGAAAATGAAATAGGTATGTAAATATATTTTACTTGGAGGGAAGTAAAACAGGTCTGCAAATATATTTTTATTTATCTCCAAATTATGTGTGTCGTTTCCAAGATGATTATGTGTTGTTTTTCTTTTAATTATTCCAGTTATTTATGGAATCGCGAAAAATCTATATTTATTTTGAATCCAAAATTACAGCACCTTTCTCTCCAGATTTATATCTCAATTAAGAATTCCATTATTCACGTAATTAAAACCTTGAATACCTGAAATAAATTGCTCTCGAACGCAAATATTGCAGTCTATATTTATCTCCATAATGATAAGGAAATCAACAATTCACTCATATTCTAATCATTCATTTGCGTGAGTAGGATGAAATAAAATTCATTTTTCTATTTGTAAGAGAAGGATTATGAAGTCTGTAATTTTAAACATGTTAAATTTTCGTGATATATGTATATATATATATATATATATTGACGAACTATCGCTAAAACATGCGATATCTCATGTAGTCGTAAAGCTGGAGGAAGGAATAAAAGGAGTTGACCAAGCGCTTTCGTGTATTTCTCACACCTCTTCAGGTGTGAGAAATACACGAAAGCGCTTGGTCAACTCCTTTTATTCTTTCCTCCAGCTTTACGACTATATATATATATATATATATATATATTATATATATATATATATATATATATATATATATATAAGTAAAATGAAGAGTAAATTACTGTTTTAAAGATCAAAGCTGGTCTGTCTGTTTCTATACTGCCAGTTCAATTAGACATTAAACAACACTTATTGCACATTTCACATAAGACGTTTCTTATGCAACGGCGAATACGTATTCCCAGTCAAGTAATGTTCGTATAAAGTCGCTCATAAAATAACAAAGAGTCACATAAACCCTTGCTGCCAGGCGTACTAATTAAGCTTAATTTTCGATTATAAACTGAGCCATGAGGTAATTAGTGCCTTTGCTTAGGTAAGCGTTCATGCCCCTCATACGCCAAGAGTTAAATATATTCGCGAACCTAATTAGCGCTGCCGAAATTAAGTAGAGATCTGAATGTTCTCATTACATTTAAGGCCATCTGCTGCCATGCTTACGCCTACAGCTTTAGATATTATCTGTATATTATGTATATATGTATATATATGCAAGGTCGTCATTATATTTTCATATACTCGTGTATTTTACGTACAGTTTAAGTTAGCAATTAAGTGTGGCATCTCAATTTTGCATATGGAAATTTTTGGGTTTACAAGATTAGGGAGGCTATTCCTCTGTCTCTCTCTCTCATGGGAGACTGGAGTTCATCATCGTTCATTATTTTCATTAGTCCCATTCAAAGTAATCATTTCCTTATCATGACGTACTCGTCTTTCCGTTATCGATCTCCGCTATTCAGTGGGAACTAGTTTTCATCATTTTTTTTTTGGGGGGGGGGTGGGGGGGGGGGATTACTTTCATTGAGAGAGAGAGAGAGAGAGAGAGTTTAAGAGTTTGCATTTTTTTCCTAAAGCTTGAGCGCATAACCGTGTAAGATGGGAAAGGGTGCGATTCCAAAATATTTATTAATCGCGTAAACTAATTTTTATTCTTTGACGACGCAGTGAGAATGGCGAGGGTGTGCTCTCTCTCTCTCTCTCTCTCTCTCTCTCTCTCTCTCTATTGTAATCTGGATGCTTTAATCTTCTTCGCCAACAATATTCTTTTTAAATCTGCACATTCTTTCATTCATTGTTTTATGCGCTCTCAATGCAAATGATAATTAAATGTTTTGTTTCCAAGAAGTGCTCTTTTGTCTTCTTAAGAGGTCTGTTGTCTTCATACTCTTTTTATATGGAAATTCTTTGCGCTTCGTATGACGAAATATTTCCTGGAAGGCCTGGAAGGCCTGGAAGACGTGCATCATGCCGGCATGTATCAAAAGGATTGTTATGCCCATGTATGGGAGCAATGGCTTACGGGATGTCAAGGAGTCAGTACATTAGGATAATATTACTCGTTCGTATTCAGACGGACGGAAAAATATCACTCGCTCTTATTCAGACAGGAGGGAAACTATTACTAGTTCTTATTCAGCCTGTGGGGAAAATATTAATCATTCTTATTCAGACGCGCGGGAAAAAAGTGCTCGCTCTTATTTAGGCGGATGGGAAAATATTACTCGTTCATATTCAGACGTGCAGGAAAATATTACTCATTGGTATTCAGACGGACGGGAAAATATTACCCGTTCTTATTCAGACAGGCAGGAAAATAGTATTCGTTGTTATTCAGACAGATGGGAAAATATTACTCGTTCCTATTCAGATGGGCGCACATATAACTTGTTCCTAATTCAGACGGGCGGAAAAATACTCGTTCATATTCAGACGTGCAGGAAAATATTACTCATTGGTATTCAGACGGATGGGAAAAATATTCTCGTTCTTATTCAAACGGGCGGGAAAATATTACTTGTTTTTATTCAGACGGGCAAGAGAATATTACTCGTTCTTATTCAGACGGGCGGGAAAATAGTACTCACCTAAACTACATTAAGAGTTTAGTTCGGAGATTCCTCCCCCCCCCCCCCCCCCCAATCCTCCACCAGCCCCCCCCCCCCCCCCCCCCCCCCCCCCCCCCCCCCCCCCCCCCCCCCCCCCCCCCCCCCCCCCCCCCCCCCCCCCCCCCCCCCCCCCCCCCCCCCCCCCCCCCCACAAAAAAAAAAAAAAAAGTTAAAGTCTTGTTTATCCGACCTTCGTTCTTATTCAAATGGCGGTCTCCTCCCGCCCAAAGTTTCATGTTGATGATAACAAGTGGCCTTTGGAAACTTTCAGGGACTTACGGCAACTCGGTGCTTTCAAGCTCAGGTAAGAGTTCATGCGTAAAGTTTAGCCATTTCTTTTTCTTCTGGTGCTTATTTATGGAGCCATTAGATTAGGTTTACTCTGTTTCGGGACAGGCAATTAGTTACCTCTCTCTCTCTCTCTCTCTTCTCTCTCTCTCTCTCTCTCTCTCTCTCTCTCCTGGCGCGATCGCCGAATAAGCTATCATGATTATGAAAAGACTTTGCAGGATTATTGTTTTTATTATTTATTTACTTTCATATAAGAAATATTTTTAGAAATTTGTTTATATTAGTCACTGTCCTCTCCGTAGCGGGGTAGTGCCGTCAGCGCACCTCACGCGGTGCACTGTAGGCGTCACTTAAGGCCCTTTGCCTTCGGCACCTAGCTGCAACCCCTTCCATTCGTTTTGCCGTGCCTCCGTCCATAGTCTCTCTTCCATCTAACTTTCCACCCTTTTTTTCTCAATTTCCCTTTCATTGCTGAATGACCTCGTAGGCCCTAGCGCTTGGCCTTCGGTCTAAATTGTATATATTCTGTTCTCGTTGGATCCTAAAATAGCACACTGGTCACTCAGAGAAAGAGAGATTGAATGTTTGGAGTCGACTGAGGAGTGGTTCAAACTACCTTAGCGACGAAATGGGAAAACGGAATTGTCGTGTTCTTTTCGATGCCGACCGGTAACTAATTTCCCCGAGGGCTCTTCTCGGTGACTGGATTTGAAACATCCGATCAACGGGAGTGTTCACGAGTTCTTAGGTAAAGGTTTGCTTTATTTATTTCATTGTTGTCTTCCGTTTTCTGCTTTGCCAACGTACGGGGCTGGTAGTCAGGAATCGTACAAAAGGGAGCTTATTCCTTCTTTCTTATTTTTATTTTTCATTTTTATTTTTTTTTATTTAGTATTTAATTTTTTTTTCAGTTTCTAGCAACTTATGAGACTAATAAAGGTAAGAACGATGTATCAAAATCAACCCAACAACTCAGATCAGAAGCCTAGATCTTAACTCTTTTAAACCCCATATGCTCCTCTTCCTTTTTATAAATTCCCAAAACATGCCCCCCCCCACCCTATTATAACCACATCTTTACCTTCAACTAGAACAGTGGTTCTCAAACTATCTTACCTGACGCCCCCTTTTTGCTTCACGCCCCCACTTCCTCTCTTGTTCATATGAAATGATTCTTGCATTTATTTCTTAGGGTTGTTCAGGAAAACAGATTTCTGTTTGTATTCAATTTTAATATTGAAAGCCACTCAATCAAATAATAGTACATTCCAGAGACATTTTTCTAAGTAACTAAAAACGAACCATAATGACAGATATTTGTTCTTTGAATGATTTTACCTTTCTAATTAAACAAATATTTTTGAGCAGATGACTTCACGCCCCCCTTGCATCCTCCTCACGGCCCCCTAGTGGGGCGAGCCCCCTAGTTTGGGAACCACTGAACTAGAATAACTCCGTGACGCTCTCTCACTCTACCTTCTCGTACCTAACCTCAGAGCCTGTCGTTAATCTATACCAGTTTTGAGGCGTCGAACACCAGATTCAATATCCTTCGCCTTCACTAATCTCCATGTTCCTTAAACTAAGATATACTTAACTTTTTTTTCTACCTTTTCAACCATAAGTCTACACACTTGTAGCCTGTCCCAAGTCTCACGATACCTACGTCAAAGACGCCTACTTTCCCCTCGCTAATACAGTGTTTTTCCCTAATTTAACGTTCATTCCTCTCTCCAGCATAGCCGGCAAGGAGTTTTCACAGTATCTCAGTGACAAACTCGCCCCCGCCCCCCACCCCCTAATTCTCCTTCTTCCGGATATCTAATGATCCCCTGTCGCTAGTTTCGTTCTTCCTCACTTCCCAAAAAAGGAAAGATAGAGCACAGAACGACTGGATGTTTTTAAAAATTATTAAGTCATTTATAAGCGTTTCCAGATTATTTTACATTTTTCATGATTCCCTTTCGACCATTTTTAATTATAGAAGTATTTGAGGTAGGGAACCATTTAATTCCTTGTTGGTGTTTTAAACATATGTAGGTGTCGTAAACAATCCATTATTTTCAGCGTACAATTTTACTGTCCTTACAAGAGCAAATCCAACACACGAACGCTAAAGTAATCGAGAGTATTGGATTCGAAGGTACCTTATTTGTTGTAGAACCTATCTCTCTCTCTCTCTCTCTCTCTCTAACCTATAGATATTAGGCTTATCAGTTTAGTCGCTTATTCAAATGTTTATTAATTTGTTATTTATTATATGTATGTGCCTCATTCGTTATTTAAATGTTCATGAAATATTTATTTTGTCTCATCACACATTAATAATCCTTCAGTGACACGTGAATTTTGGTGCATATTAACAGTTTGTGCTTTCGATTGCTTCATGATAAGGATGCAGTAGATTGTGTAGCATGATAACAAGTGTTAAAACCCACGAGAAGCAAGAATAACTTTCTTAGTAAGAAGCTTACGAAACAAGTTGTCTTTACGAGGCCATTATTATTTTGCATTGTTACGTCGAGGGAGAAACTCCTCACTTTTATAAGGGCGTCAGTGCTCATACCTCATCCATCCATTCCATTCGCTTCTTAGTCGACGAGACGGAAAGAATCGTGACAAATTAGGAATAGAGGATCCGGAGATTTATAAATCCCCCTGGGATGCAATAAGCCGTTGTGTGCAAGCAGAGGTAATCCAGACTCTTCTAAAATAAATGGCCAAGACTGAATCCCACTTCTCATTCTTCTTCTTGTTCTTGTTCTTCCCAAGTCTTATAAAACTCCGCGTTCCCTTTAGAGGTGAGATCAAAGAGACGCAAGGGGATTTGGAAGGTAAAATAAGTCCATCCGATTATCTGTAGAGAGGAGGGTTTTTATCATGGTAGGTCTGTCAGTAATAGATCTTCATTCCCATTGCCAGTTTCTTTTACGTAGGACTGGTTTGAATATTGTAATCTTCTTTGTTGTATTGATATATAGGTTTGTATTCGCTGATGCTACTTCAAAGTGTGTCGGGTCTTGGCTTGTCTACTCAGAATGGCATCATAACAGTTTATTTATAGATTTATTTCTCAGTTTTTAATTGTACGTTTAATTAGGTGAGGATTTTTCCATTATCTACGTAAATTTATATTATTTTTAAAGATCATCACATTCCACCATACTCTCTCTCTCTCTCTCTCTCTCTCTCTCTCTCTCTCTCTCTCTCTCTCTCTCTCTCTGTCTCTCTAGCATGTGTAGAAAATGCAGCAAATCATTAACTTTCTCTCTCTCTCTCTGTTCCATATTTATCTGTTTAAAAACATTAAAATAAACGTGCTCGTGAAATCTTACATTTTTTTTTAGATTAAAATGGAAGCAGTTACAAACCTTTGCATGCTACATTTATTATATCGTTCGTTAATTATTAAATATCCAAATTTACAGAAGGCTTAGTGTTAATTAATTGTAAAAAAGGCGTTGGGAAAAATTTCCTTGTGTAAATAATGACAATCAGTTGATATCGTGTTGATAATTCTTTTTTTTTTCCTTGTAATTCAGTCTAATGGAACAATTAATTTTTATCATATATTAATGGATGACAACACTCATGTCCTGGCAAAGTCAAAGTCGTCAGTTTCAGTCCTCCCCCCAGGGTAGTGCCTCTGGGGCGAACGACAGCCGGGCGACCCCAACTCCCCACCAGGACGTCACTGACGGGGGAGCGAACTCTAGTCCCGAGATACATGCCACCTCGGTGGGCGCGAGTTCGATTGTCGACCATTCCATTGAAGGGTCAAAGATGTGTATTTCTGGTGATAGAAGTTCACTTTCGACATGGTTCAGAAGTCACGTAAAGCCGTTGGTCCCTTTCTGAATAACCACTGGTTCCATGCAACGTAAAAACGTCATACAAACAACAAGAACGCTACCAACTGTACTTTTTCCTGACCGCACTTTTTCTCTACACCCACAGACCTTAAAAACTATTAAGGCTAGGAAAGTATATCTTAGTTTAAGCAGACCACTGAGCTGACTAACCGCTCTCCTAGGGCTGGCCCGACAAATTAGATAATTTTACGCAGCTAGGAACCAATTGGTTACCTAGCAACGGGACCTACAGCTTATTGTGGGATCCGAGCCACATTATATCGAGAAATGAATTTCTAATCACCAGAAATTCATTCCTCTGATTCCATGTTGGCGGAGCGGGGAGTCGAACTCGCGACTATCGAATTGGTTGTATATCAACAACATAATCAATTGAATATAAAGTTATACATATATTATGCATATTTGATTGAATACTTCATCGTTGTTGCGTTATGCTGATATTGTTTGAATCTGGATATCATGGATTGGTGTCATATAACGTTAAAATAAAAACGTTGCGTTATATTATTTTTGTCAGTGCGCAGTGTGTGTTAAAATTTATATAAAAAAAATAACGGATTAGCGGAGAACGAATAAATTTTCATTTCCGTTTTTTCTCCCATTTTGTAGCACTTTGTAAATAACGCAGCGACGGATTTTCGTTCAACAACGGATTTTGGTGTTGTTGAGTGATTTACGAAGCAATATTTTGAAGAGATCGGCTCCCCTCAATAAATAACAAGCGGCTTGCAGTGATATTTAAAGGTCTCTGCGTCTTGCGTAGGTTTGCGCTAAACTGCTGTTTGGA
>NC_087209.1:16203008-16235508 GCF_015104395.2 Macrobrachium nipponense | reverse complement strand
AATTTCTTTTTAAAGCTTTTATCGTGAAGGAAAGGGAACTTAGCATAAATACATAACTTTGGAGCAGTATATATGGGATAGGCGGTTTCATTTTTTTTAGTGGTTAGGAGCTTATTAAGGACTCTATGGAATAATGGGATGGAAAACAATTATTGCGGAAGAAATTTGCCAAAAACTCCACTTCTTTATGAAAGCTGACCAGGTGGAAGTCAGAGAGTATGCCCTGTGGAGGAGGTAGAGAGAGAATTCAACTTGAAAATTTAAATTGCATGAACTATAAAAATTGGTGCCCAACCCTGTAAAAGTATTTTTCCTATGAATGCTGGTTTGAAATCCATCATCTTCCCTAGTGACACGTACATCAAGAAATGATAGAGAGTTGTGAGTTTCTTTCTCTACTGTAAACTTTATATTGGGGTGTTGAGCATTAATGAGATCTAAAAAGGAGTCGGCGTTAAAATCATGTTTAAACAAGGCAAAGGTGTCGTCTACATACCTCTTATAAAATAATGGTTGAAAACTAAGGGGGCAATTGTCAACTACTGTCTCCTCCAGGGAGTTCATGAAAATATTGGCGAAGGTAGGGCCTAAAGGGCTTCCCATTGCCATCCACTCCACCTGTCTGAAACAAGAATCATTAAAAATAAAGACTGTGTCCCGCACGGCCAATTCTAAAATTTGCTTAAATAAGTGTCTATTAAAACCGTTAAAAAGGGAATCAGGTAATGGAAAGAGTTTGTTAAGTATGATCTCGATCGTCTCCTCAACAGGAACATTAGTGACAGGGACTCTACGTCGAAACTGACCATAAAAAAGGTCGGAGTCCTGTATTAGGATATCCTCCTTGAAATCAGCAGCGCTTTTCACGTTATAAGCATTATTGGTGAGCGGTTCCAACAATGGAACCAGATACTTAGCAAGTTTATAATTGGGCGTGTTTAATGAAGACAGTATAGGTCTGAGTGGTACTCACTCTTTATGAATCTTAGGAAGGCCGTACATGATCCCGTATGTAGAGCCTGTAACGAAAAGGTTTTGGAAGGTGTTTTCCTCTATGATGTTGTCGCGTTTCAGTACTCTGAGGAACCTATTAATTCTGTCTTCTATTTTGGTAATGTTTTGTAAAATTGGGCGTACCCGCCAATCTCTGGAATCTTGGATGTGTCATTGAGAATTGAGGGCATTTTATGAATATAATCCTGCTTATCCAAAACTACAGTTCCCTTACCTTTGTCAGGTCGCATTATAATTATACTTTCGTCTTTGGCCAATTCCTTCAAAATACGCAAATCCTCCTTTCTGAAGAATGGAGCCCATCTGGTTTTAAGGTTGTTATACGCTTGATGAGCTAAGGCTGATAGTTGAGACCTCAAGTACTCGGCGTTATGACAAAGAGGCAATTTCGATATTTTCTGGAACAAAATTTCTAATGGTAAGAAAAACTGTTGGAAGTTGGGTTTATAAGTTGGGAGGCAGAAGTCCAATCCTAAAGAAAGAAGAAACTCTTCCCTTTTCGATAAAACCCGCTTAGACAAATTAATTTGTCCAAGCGGGTTTTATCGAAAAGGGAAGAGTTTCTCCAGCATTCATAGGAAAAATACTTTTACAGGGTTGGGCACCAATTTTTATAGTTCATGCAATTTAAATTTCAAGTTGAATTCTCTCTCTACCCTCCTCCACAGGGCATACTCTCTGACTTCCACCTGGTCAGCTTTTCATAAAGAAGTGGAGTTTTTGGCAAATTTCTTCCGCAATAATTGTTTTCCATCCCATTATTTCCATAGAGTCCTTAATAAGCTCCTAACCACTAAAATGAAACCGCCTATCCCCATATATACTGCTCCAAAGTTATGTATTTATGCTAAGTTCCCTTTCCTTCACGATAAAAGCTTTAAAAAGAAATTCATGAATTTAATTCATAATGAACTGCCAGCAGTTAATTTGAAGTTGATCCCACGAAATCCTCTAAGTATACGTTCTTTTTTCAGAGTGAAGGACAGACTGAGCCCTTCCTTGACATCCAACATTGTTTATAAATATACCTGTCCCAGATGTAGTCTGGGAACCTACGTTGGATGCACGAGGAGGCTTCTCAAGGTCCGTTTCTGCTCCCATCAAGGTGTCAGCTTTAAGACAGGATGCAGATTGTCCAATCCCGAATTATCTAATATTCGGAATCACTATCAGATTTGTGGTGCCCACTTGGACATCAATGATTTTAAGATTATTGGATCAGCAAGTAGAGACGACGAGTTGATGGTGCTGGAGTCCCTTCTTATTAAGACCAATGTACCAACACTAAATACCCAATCGTCGTCCACACAACTGTTTTTAGCATAACTGCCTGTTCCACGCAACTGTGTTTAGCATAACTGCCTGTTTGTTTACTCTCCACGCTCTGTTTAGTCATCTTCTTATGTTAATTTTCTCTGCCGATCCTTTCAAGTTCTCGTTTTAATTTGTATTTGTAAACGTCAAATATCTGTTTGAGCTTTTTAAAGATTTTTATGAGTGAGTGATGATTTTAGTATTCTTAATATATGATTTGGTTTCAGCCTTGAGGATGCATCATGTGATGTGAAACGTCGGTGTAACAAACGATATCTGTGAAAGACATGCCTTTACCTCTTCAACCTGGATGTTGGTCGGGTGTGCTACCCCTATGATTCTTCTATATATATATATATATATATATAGTATATATATATATATATATATAAAATATATGATGTATGTATGTATGTATGTATGTATGTATGTATGTATGTATATATATATATATATATATATATATATATATATGTGTGTGTGTGTGTGTGTGTGTGTGTGTGTGTGTGTGTGTGTATGTATGTATGTATGTATATATATATATATATATATATATATATATATATATATATATATATATATTATAATACATGCATACATACATACATACATACACATATTACGTACATGTGTTGGTTTTTATGTATTATACATAATTACCCTGCAGTTTATCAGTACGACGCATAGTATCAGTGTTGTGTTCGTAAAGTCACGATAACATCCATGTATTTACGTCGTAAATAGAAACAGGGTTTTTATATGTAACATATTTTGATAACCTAAAATAGCTTAAAGTAATCAACATTAGCAGTCACCCTATCCGGGTCATTAAGACGTGCGTCTGATAATTTAGCTGAAATAGGAAAGTCAAATAAATACAGATAAACATATTAGAAAAGTCTACAAAATAACAGCCTGTTTATCTCCTTGTCCAAACCTTTGGCGTGAAAAAAACTGCAAAGAACAAGAACGGATAACTGTTGTGCTTTCGTTTTGTTCTTTGCCCCAACCGAAGCATTCATTTTGCGCCTCATTCCGCTGGAATCCGAAAGAGTGATTCAATTGGGGAATCAAAGGACGAAAGGGAAAGGGGAATCTGAAGAGAAGAAGTAGCTGGTAATCCCAAATTGTTGGTAATCCATGAATTCACTTTACCGGATAAAGTACCGGGTCTTAACTAGGTTTTTTTTTTTTTATATAACCTTCCTGAGATTCATTTTGCTGGTTTATTATGTCAGCTAAAAGGAAGACATGCTTAGAAATATCTTAAGTACATTTGATGAAAAAAATATGTATATTGTGATTATCTAGAGTTGTGGCTTTGGGATTCATGTGGATATTTGAAATACCTTAAAATTTCCGAATATGAACCTACAACCTTTCTTATTTCTCGATTGGTAAACAGAAAGAGCTGGAAAGGTTTGTCTTTATTTCATGTTAAGTCATTTTCGCTTGGCATGACCAATTTGCTCTTGCTTATACGAATGATCCCATCGCCATTGTTGTAAGAATTTCCACAACAGTACTTTTTGTTATGTAATTGCTTGCATGGAGTGACGATTGTACATTTTTCATTTTTACAATGGATCATTATTAATCTACTCAAATTTGCTACTTATTTATCACTCCTTTATTTTCATCTTTGCCATGTTGAGAAACGGTCGAAGTTTTGTATCTTATTTAGTGGACATGACAGATGAATCATTGTATTATTTTAACCTGCATATCAATACAAAAATATTTTAGCTCGCTTCATGGTCTTCTGGCTTGTTTTATCGTATGTCATATATATCATTTAGATCAACTGTGAAAAACTTGTTTACGTCTAGTTAGGCATTTAACCTTACTTTCAAATATCTGTAGATATAATTTATTTTGCAGTTGCAAAGAAAAAACTGCAACAACAGCTGACACTTTCCAGCGTTCTTCGAAAGGTAAACTTTGGGGACAGGTACACCTTGTTCTAAAACTTGATCAGTTGAGTGAGGTGGAATCTTAAGCCCTGATGTCAAAGATATAGGCTGAGATAGCGTAAGATTTAATGATGAATTGCCTGTAATCCAGACGTCTTATTCCATGAAATTCTTCACCTTTACATGATAGCGATACTCAACGATCTGACTGTTTAGTAATGTCAGACAGGTATTTTTCTCGTAACTGAACTGACACAGATGGTAACATAAAACCTTAGGCCTCAAAATGCTTTTTAAGCTCCAGAAAAAGTCCCGAAAGCTGATAGTGAAGTTGAAGTGAACAAATTTTATCTGTCATTTTTACTTTCTTTTAGAATCATGGTTCTCTGTGGAGTGTCTCTTATCATTATGCATTATGTACAAAGTTATAAAATAGAAAATTCTTGTTTTGGGTGTCTGTACGTAAATATAGGTGGTATTTTTTAATTTTAATTCTAATTGCAAGACGTCTAAAACTGATGTGCTTTAATGATTTTATTAACGCCATACTTTTGTCAAATCAGAGGAAAATTGCTTATTAGGCTGCTAGACTCCATTTCAACATCACAAGGTGTAACCTTTTCGTACCTTACATATTCGAATTACAAGGTAATCAAAGATTATTAGGAAATTCAATTCATATAACTACGAAGTTCAGTAATTACCTTCCCAAATAAAAGTACTGTTAGAAACGTTCAGAGGTATAAAGTACAATTCATAAATCATCAAATATTCTTCTTGTTAAGAGGTCAAACTAGGAGAACTATAGATTATGGTTCTATGAGACGCAAAGCATCCGAATTCAACACGAAATTAAACACTTTTTTTTTTTAATAATTGAAATGCTATCCGTTAATTACGAAATCCAGTCGGAATATTTTGACTGTAACGAACATCATTAGCATTCATTTGCCGCGTTTCCGGAATATTTAATTACAGCTAGTTTGACATTAAATTGATAATTTGATTACAGGCAATTCATCATATAAAGAGCTTTTAAATTCGTTAATTCATTGTAATCCAATTACCGAGTTTGTGTTCTAAAATGTCACGAGAAATCAGTCAGAACAGATCTTGGATTATGGAAATCAGATTCTAACGTGTTTTTGTTGTAATATAACGTTTTTTAAAAATGTTTTATTTGCAAAGGAATGAGGATTTTGACACCCAAATTAATTACTCTGTAGATGTAGTTTTCCCCCTAAGTTTTTTTCCTTTCCTCTGGTTTGGTGCTACGAATTAAGTAAATGTTTGCTCTCCTCCTGTATTTAATTCTTTAGAAGAGGGAGTGGTAATAGTGATGATGATGAAGAGTCCGGAAAGGATAACAAGACGTCAGTCAGCCTTAATATCGAGGGTATAGGCATGACGCAACCATCAGCCAATGTAATGTCGGACTGTCTTTGCGTTTACACACTTACACACAAAAAAGTCATTACCTATTGCTCTTCGTAGGCATATTAACGGAATGATGTCGAAAACAATATTACTTGTGCAATATTTCTTTTTACAATAGTTCTTGCAGCATTTCTGGTTACAGTATTTATGGTTACAATAATTCTTGCAATATTTCTTATTACAATATTTTTTTCAGCATTTCTCGTTAAAATATTTCATGCAATATGTCTTGTTACAATATTTCTAGCAATATTTCTGGTTACAATATTTCTGGCAACATATCTTGGTGCACTATCATGCAATATTTCTTGTTACTGTTGCTGGCGCGTATCTCACCGGCTGGTACAGTAATGAGTCATAATCCACTGTATCTTTCACATTAAATTTTTTTGTATATGCTGTATTTCTTAACATTTTTGTTTCTTTCTCCTTCATACGTAATATTTCTTCCCTTAGTCCTTCTATTTGGCAAAGTCTTCTTCCAGCAAGAAACTCATTAATAACAGTGATTTCCCAACTGTCGAATTTGCCCTGATTGCTTCCAATATTTTACCATCCCCTTTCCAGACACATTTCCATTGTATTCGCTGTGGTTAATGTTCCTTTTGCATCTCTCGTCCAAACTGGACACAACAGACGGAGTCGATGTCGTCGTCTTCCTCACAAGGACGCGCGATTTCAAGATGTGTATATCATAGCGTTTGTTTGTACTATGGTGTTTTGACGTTGCATGGAACCAGTGGTTTTTCAGCAACGGGACCAACGGCTTTACGTGACTTCCGAACCACGTCGAGAGTGAATTTCTATCGCCAGAAATACACATCTCTCACCCCTCAATGGAATGCCCGAGAATCGAACTTGCGGGCACCGAGGTGGCAGTTCAAGACCATACCGATCACGCCACTGAGGCGCTGTGTATATCATATCGTCTCCGTATTCATATGTGCTTCTCATTTATTTTGTATTTGTCTGCCTCATTCACGTACAGCCAGACACACACATATGTATATATGTATGTATGTATGAGTGTGTATGTATGTGTATGTTTCTTTCCCCTGATTGGTAATGACTTCAGGGAAAAGTAAAATAGCAGACACTGCCCCACTCATTATTTTTAATTACTGAAATATATGGAGAGAGAGAGAGAGAGAGAGAGAGAGAGAGAGAGAGAGAGAGATAGATAATGTCAGCAATCAAGGCTTGAGTAAAAACTGGCAGTGATTTTAATTGACAGTGACGCCACGTGTGTGGGGCTGGGGGCTGGGTGACAATTTTTTGTGAACCTAGGAGGATTTATTTAGGCCATTCATGAATTTTCCTCTCTAATCTAAATCCAGGCCACTGCTTTTAGAGTCGCTTAAGCGAACTCGCTTTGACAACTTGTGATTTTACTGATGACTGAATTTCGCTAGTTTCCCGTCTCTCTCTCTCTCTCTCTCTCTCTCTCTCTCTCTCTCTCTCTCTCTCTTGTCCTTTTGCCGCTCACACAAGGTTCCCAGCGTTATTGTAAGTTCATATGCATTGATTTCTGGGATGGCGTTGCTAGCCACACCTTGCTGGTTTTTCCGTAGTTACTGAAACATCAGAGGTTTTATGTATTAGGAATATAGTTACGTTTTCCTAAAGATGACATCATTTTGATCTTTATCATCCTGCTACATTAGATTATATTGCGTAACCATGTTATTAGATTAATATGAATCTGATTACTTACGCAACTGTTTAGACAACTTATAGCCTTAAACAGTTTAAAACAAAAAATTAGTGTTATGACAATGGCTTGAGAAGTGTATAAACGTCCAAGAAGATTAGAATACTTTTGTACTTTTAACTTAAAAAGAACTTAAAAATGCAGTTGCTTTTTGTAGAGGTTTGTATTATGATTATTTCTTAATAATTTGTTTTCGTCATCTCGCCTTATTTTCGATCACATTACTTATAATGACTTATAAAATGTCTAAATACATTAACGATATTTGGCTCTCCCTTTCAACGGACATAATTCCGGCTTTTCTGCTTCATATTACGTACAGCCATTGAACGCCGTTTTGTAATTCCACCACCAGCAAGCATTATTTCCTCCCTCTTGACCCAACTGTGTAATTTGCCTTTCGTAAAATGTCCGATTTAACTTTTTTTCGATTTTGTAGAGGTTGAATTCACTCGACCTGATTTTACCTCTGTTTACAAGTCATTAATGGCCGTTATGGGTAATTTAGTCATTATTGCCAGTGGGATCATATCATCTCTTCTCTCTCTCTCTCTCTCTCTCTCTCTCTCTCTCTCTCTCTCTCATTGTTTTGTATACTAGAATTAATAGCCGTAAGTGTAATTCCGCAATCATTACCAATGCGACCTCTCTCTCTCTCTCTCTCTCTCTCTCTCTCTCTCTCTCTCTCTGTCTTACACACACACATACACATACATACACACACACACACACATTTTGCATGTCCTAGTTGGGTCACCAATCTCATTAAAGTATTTAGAAGTGAAAATATATTCTCAAATAACGAACAAAATGAGAAGACAATTCTCATCTCCATTTTCTTCAGGCTCTGTGTGTGTGTGTGTGTTTGTGTGTGCCTGTCTGTCTTACACGTACACATTTGCATGTTCTAGTCGGGTCACTAATTTCATTAAAGTATTTAGAAATGAAAATAATATCCTCGAATAATGAAAAGAATGAGAAGACAATTCTCATCACCATTTTCTTAAGGCTCTCTCTCTCTCTCTCTCTCTCTCTCCACCTCCATCTTCCTCCCATGAATTTGAATGCTAATTAAGCCAATGTTCGACACGGGTGAATTTTATCTCCACGACTGACCCAGTTTCATTATCTCTGTTGAATGTTTGATCGGTTGATGGAGTTGAACTCATACACTTTCAATTCTGTCTGTTCTCTTTATTCCCTCAGTTCCCTCTATTCCCTCTGTTCTCTCGAGGAGATAAAAACGGAATCGCGTAGTTTCATTAGGGGAAATTCATCAAGTCTCCTAGTGTTCGTGTAATTTAGTGTATATGCTTGAGTAGTTTTCTTAATTTCCAGAGAGAGAGAGAGAGAGAGAGAGAGAGAGAGGAAAATTAGACATGCGAATATGAGAGAGAGAGAGAGAGAGAGCGATACGAAAATTAGACATGAGAGTATGCGTACATATTACTTATAGTTTCAAAGTTTTAACTGTAATTTAATTATTATAAGGTTACTTGGCGATTATGCTAACGCCGATCAAATGTATTCGTACAATGTATGTGCATGTAAAGGACCATGATGTGACACATTATTATTATTTGTAATTTAATTACCTTGAGGTTACTTGGCAAAAATGGTAATATTAATTATATATATTCGTAGCATGTATGTCATTCTAAGGACCGTAATATGTCACATTGCTAATTTCATCATCATCATCGTAGATTATTATATACAGGCCGATTGAAATCTAGACGTAATGAAATTGGTTCAAGTAAAGGAAACTAAAACGTTTCTTGGAGTCACAAGACTTGTTAAAAAAAAGAAAAAAAAAAGTGCTGTTAGAGAATATAAAACGAGAATCCAGTCCGTTAAATTTACCGAACGGAGTCAAATAAAATCATGAAATTCGAACTTTGCCGACGTTGTTTTAATTTGCTTTGAAATTCACCTGAGAAGGGAGGGAGAGAAGAAAAAATTGGAGGATTGAGGTAGAGAGAAAAAGGAGAAAAATGAGGAGAAAAGAAAAGAGGTTGAAGGAGAGAGGGAATTAGAGGAAATAAGAGAGGAAGAAAAATGAAAGGAATTGAAGGAGAGGGAAAAATAGAGGAAAATAAAGGGAGAAGAGAATAGGAAATGAGGGAGAGGGAGAAAAATTAAAAGAACTGAGGGAAAGAGGAAGAAATATCCGAGGAATTGAGGGCAAGAGGGAAAACAATTAGAAGAACTGAGGGAGAGAGGAAGAAAAATTCGAGGAATAGAGGAAGAGAACAAGGAAAAGACTAGGCATTGAGGTAGAGAGGGAGGAAAATTATAGGAATTGAGGGAGAGATTAGAAAAGAATAGAAAAGGAGGCGAGGAAGGGAAGAAAAGGAATTGAGTGAGAAATGGAAAGAAAAAGGAATTAAGGGAAAGAGGGAGGAAAGAAGATGAATTGAGGGGAGAGGGGCGAGGAGAAGGATAGGAATTGAGGGAGAACGGGAAGAAAGGATAGGAATTGAGGGAGAAAGGAATAATTGAGGGAGAGAGTGATAGAGGAAGAGGAATTGAGAGAGAGAGAGAGAGAGAGAGAGAGAGAGAGAGAGAGAGAGAGAGAGAGAGAGAATGTGAAATTTAGGCAATTAGCGATATTTTTCACGAATTCCTCAGAATAATAATTTATTTTAACCTTACTGCCTGTGACTTGCTCTTTCCTGGAATAGAGTCCCACGTTTTTATATCTTTGCAATCAAGTGGAATTGCGAATGGAATGTCATGCATGAATGAGAGAGAGAGAGAGAGAGTTTTAGAGAAGAGAAGAGAGAGAGAGAGAGAGAGAGAGAGAGAGAAAGAGAGAGATATTAAGTAGGTAGAAGTGCATTGATTATAACTTAAAGTTTGCGTGACTGAGAACTGTCGAATCGACGAGGGATTACTTTCTGCTGTTGGTAGCATTGTACTGTAGAAAAAGGAAAATGACAACTGTAATGACAAAAGATAGCATTTTTCGTGGTTCTTTATATAAGTGATTAATTTAGTGCATTAAGGCTGGCGAATCAGTAATTATAGTCGCCGACGAAGAAAAAACTTTTATGTTTTATCTGATACCTGACTATAACTCTATTTAAACTGTCTAAATTTCTATCTTTACTGTGTGTAGGTGATTGAGTGCGCGCGCGCGCTTGTGTTAGCAGGATCTCTCAATGACGGGCGGCCAGAGTATGATGACACTTGACAGGTATATATATTCGTTAGGTAGCTGTCTCGAGATTAATTTTGGCCTTTTGGACGGAATTCATTCCTAAGCTGAGGTGGTTTCTGTAACAGCAATTTGTCAACTCCGGGCTCATTCGTGTCATAAATAATCGTGCCGAGAAAATCGTCCAAGTTGCGTCGAATTTTACTTACTTCGGTTACAGAGGTAGCAATTAAAGATGTTTGCCCATCAGGTGAGAAAACACATTCAGTGATAGCAGTCGAACAGATAAGAACATACAGTCAATGGCAAAAGTCAGGAAGAATGCAAACCAGAATCAGTGAAAGCCGAACGGATGAGAAAGATATAAAAGTAAAGCTTGATTGACCTATCACAAAGGAAATCTTTATTACAGAGCCCTTTCGTTTGAGAGAAAGACTACATTAAAAGGAAAGACAAAGGAAACGGATTCTGCCGCATGGCTGAAATTTGAATGATATTTTTAAATTTAGAGAGAAAAAAAAGGTATTGTAATGGTACATTGAGAATCTGTAAGTAATTAATCTGATATTTTATTTATCCATATTGAGTTGCTTATCCTTTGACATTCTCTATTTATTTTCCATTATCTTATTACGTCATCTCTGGAAAAACCATCAGATGGAGAATATCCACCCAATTCGGAAATGCTTTATAAGATACCTACTAAAAATATTTCTGAAAAGGAAATCCTAATTTAAGTTATCCTGTAGAACTGTGGCCATATCCAAAGTTATCCGAGTTAACCTCTACCGTCTTTACTAAAATATAATTAAGGAACTATAAACGAAGACAGAAAACATGGTTCCTCGTGGTGAACTAAAACTTAGGAAAGGTTTAAAAAAAAATTCAAAATTGAATTCATGTTCAACTAAAAAAGAAGGTTTAAAACCATGCTGGCAACGAGTGCAACGTTTGAATAATTTTCTTTTCTTTTTCTTTAATATGTTATGTCATATGTCCAAAATTCTGCGCTGTAGACTTGCTGGGAAGAGAAAACGCGAGAGAAATGCTCCAGAAAGTCGTAATCACGGACTTTTACCGGATCGCAAATGTGACAATATAAAAAGTGACATGTTGGACCTTCCCCCAGAAAACGGAAGCAGAGGGAAGGAAAAAACGTGGAAAGTGCGATAAAAGATATAGCACAGAAACATGGACGAGGAAATTCCCAAAAGTGAATATAAAAGGTGGGATGAAGAACGAATATAAAGCAAAACGATGTTCCGACCTCTTTATTGAATTTTATTTATAATATATATATATATATATATATATATATATATATATATATAAATATATATATATATTAAAAAAAATATATATATATATATATATATATATATATATATATATATATATATGTAAATGAAATACATTATCAAATAAACCAAGATATTTTCCATATCTGTAAATAAACCCATGACCTAAGGGGTCACTGGTGAGACAGGAGAGTGATCAGTAGCCACAAAAGTGGCCTGGTTTGCATTTGCCTGTATCAACAATTATTCATCTCTTGTAACAGGTCACAAGCACTTTCCATGAGAAGTTGGTGACCTATCACCTGTAGAGGAAACACGTGACTTCCGAGTCATATCTGTTATTTTGTATATGCTGAGATAGCTATTGTCAGCTATCGATGCGACCCTCTTTGAATGTTAGTTCTCTCCTGATTAAGATAAAATAGTTCCTGTCTTCAGTGAAAGAAAACTCTTAGGTAATCTAGTATTCCTTCAGAAGCCGGAAGAGTAAAGAGACTTCAGTGTTCTTTTCCAAAAATAGTTAAAAGAGATCAGGACAAAGTTTGCCTGTGCAAATTCTAGTCTTGTCACGGAAGCAAAACTCATTCTCCTTTGGCATTTATATTTCGTAGTCGTAAAACGAGAGGTGGTTTATCGGTGGGAGGAAGTTGGTGACAAAAATTGGTGTAGGTTGGGAGGAAGACTAAGTTAGACTGTGGTGGCTCACACTTCTTCTTCTGTTGGGTTTATCTTTCTAGCTGAAGTGAGTCTCACTCTAGCCTCTGCATATGTAATAAGGTTCTTGAACTGTCCTTTTTCTCTGTTACTTTGCTCTAACTTTATACTGAAGTTCTGAAGTCTTTGTCTTTACAGTGTCATATATAAAAAGATAATAAGCATTGTTGCTCACACGAGGTTCTCTTGTTCTGTTGCCAATTCCAAGACAATTTTTTTTTGGATGAGGTTGTTAGGCCTAGTCCACTATAGGCGACCAGTGTCGCAAAATATATTGTATTCCAAATTTTAAAAAAAAGGGCCTAATGATATTGTGACAATGAAGGCTGCATCTGGGATTTAATTGTGTAGGTAGGAAATGTTTTGTGAAGTTAAGTCAGGAGTTGCGTGTTTCGGTTACAATGCCAGGAGCTTTACGAATTCATATCTCTAGTTAAAACAGATTCAGTCATTTTTAGTTTCCTGAAAAGAAAACTACTGTTAAGGGTTCGTTTGTCTGTCTGCACTTTTTTTCTGTCCGCACTCAGATCTTAAACGCTACTGAGGCTGGAAGACTGCAAATTGCTATGTTGATCATCCACCCTCCAATCATCAAACATACCAAATTGCAGCCCTCTAGCCTCAGTAGGTTTGATTTTATTTAAGGTTAATGTTAGCCGTAATCGAGCATCTAGCTACGATATCGGCTAGGCCACCAACGGGCCGTGGTTGAAGTTTCATTAAACCACCGAAAGATAGATATATTTTCGGTGGCCTTGATTATACTGTGTACAGAAAACTCGACTGCGCCGAATACATTTTTAACTTTTTTTTTCTTTTTTTTTACTACTTTCTCTTATTTTCGTTATCTTGAACATCAGTGTTTATCATTGTTATTATTGCCCAGTATATTTTATGCACTCTCACATGCTAGCAGAAAGATGCATTGTCCCATTCGCTACTCAATGATTGCAATAAGGAAAGAGGAAAAATAGTCAAAAAGTGTTACATGATCTCTTGTCCATCCTCGACTGGCTGCGTTCAGACTGGGAGTCGCCGCCGTCTTGGCTTAACTAATACTTAATCCGCATAGCTTCAGAGACGGTCGTTAAAGGAGTAGTTCCGTTCCTCGCATCCTCTGATCCTTACTGAGGAATTTCTCTTGACTTTAGTAAATTATGTCCTGGTATAAGTAGTAAATACATATTGGGATAGGGTACACGTATATGTAGAGAGAGAGAGAGAGAGAGAGAGAGAGAGAGAGAGTACATACGTATATGTAGAGAGAGAGAGAGAGAGAGAGAGAGAGAGAGAGAGAGAGAGAGTTGAATAGGGTAATACGTATACATGAGAAAGAGAGAGAGAGAGAAATGTAATAGATTAGGAGAAAAAAATCACCTAGTTTTTGTAATCAAATCATTATATTTTTGCTATTGGCCGTTGTTATTATTTTTATATAATAAAAGTAACTTAAGCCACTGATAACATGATGATTGAATCGACACTTTATTTATGATACTGATAAGGGTAATGGCGATAATGACCTGATATTGTTGAGATGAGAATGGAGCATATACTATAATTGAAATTATCTTTGCCAGCGTATAATATTACCAGGCAAACGAATCCGTTTCGGGTCAAGCTGGGAGTTTAACCTTGATGGTGTTGCATCATTTTTTGGATATGTTTCCTTCAAGGTTTAGAGCGCTTTCTCCAATGCCTGACCTGAAAGGGGTTGCCGCTGTGAATGAGTCGTCTCCATTAATTTCTGTACTGTGCATCGTTCTCGTTAATACCTTTCCATAACCTATCTTCCCCTACACAATCACGCCATCTCTTTCTTGGTCTTTCCTTCTTCCTTCTACCCCGCACTTCCATTTCCATCGGATGTCTTCCAACGTGATGTTCCTCTCTTCGTAACACTTGTCCATACCATCGAAGCCTTCCCTCTGACATTTCGATGTTAAGTGATTTCATTTTAAAAAACCACATTTAAATTTCATCATTCTATATATATATATATATATATATATATATATATATATATATATATATATATATTATATATATATATATGTGTGTGTGTGTGTATATATATATAGTATATATATATATATATATATATATATATATATTTATATATATATATTATATATATATATATATATATATATATATATATATATAAATCATAAAGCCCACGTAAGAAGGCGAGTGAACCCTGGAACTTGGAACAAGTACTTTCGTAGTATATTCTACAGTGTGAACTTGAAAATGTAGAATAAACTACGAAAGTTTCACCCGCCTACATATTGGATTTCATGATATTCTCGAGCGCACGGACTTTCGTGATACATTGAGTAATATATATATATATATATAATATATATATATATATATATATATATATATATAATATATGTATGTATATATATATTATATTATATTATTATCTTATATATATATATATATATATATATATATATATATATATATATATATATATCTATATATAACTTTATTATTCAGGGCCGTTGACAAATGTGACTATATTCTACTAAAATTAAATCCCAACAATCCTTTTTGTCTTTTTTTTTTTTTTTTGCAACTAAGCGGGTTTTCATGATTTGCAGGTTCAAGGTATTGTAGTTCATTCTGATTGTTGTGTTTTTAATTTTGTCAGTTGTTGTAATGTGGAATATAAATCCTTTTTGGTTGGTACGGTTGTGGTCTTTAAGAAATGATAGGTTGATAACTTCTGATATGAAACTGGTTTTGAAAGTGTTAACAAATAACATCTAAGGCGAAAAAAAATAAATTTGGAGTCATGTTTTTATTTTTGCGTACTTACGAAGAAATGGAAATAAAAAATTTTGTGTATTTTTGCGAATATAATGATAGAGGAATACAAAAAACTTTTTTTATTTTCGTGTACTTATTGGAGAAAGAAAATAAAATATAAAAACTTTTTTCATGAGAGAAAATAAAAGGAAAAACCTCATTAGACTATGGAACTAAAATAATTGTTTAATGAGAATAAGAAAATTCCAGCGATCAGAAGACTTAACAAACGAAATTTGAAGAAGAAACTTTGTAAGAACCGATCCAATTTATTTCATCCTCTTCCTCTTATCAAAAGTTTCCGCAGCATCGAACGATGTTGGTTTTCTCAATGAGAAACTTCAAGGGTAAATAATTTAATTTTGAGTGTTTTTTTCTTAGTCATTTAGTCAGAACAAGAAAAAAATGAACACAGTTTAATCTCTGTACGTCGTTAAATTTTCTCTCTCTCTCTCTCTCTCTCTCTCTCTCTCTCTCTCTCTCTCTCTCTCTCTCTCTCTCTCTCTCTTCCGTGACGGCATTGAAGCAGAACACAAGGAAAAAGAAAAAAGATTAATCTCTGGACATTGTGCAATCTGTGTGTGTGAGTGTGATTGTGTGTGTGTGTGTGTGTGTTCCGATGATTAATTAAATTGGTGATGGGAGATGTCTTTTATGAATTGGGTAAAGTTCACTACATTCAGCCCTTTCAATGGGAAGATAACATATTTGCTTTCTGAAAGTGGGTGTATTGTTTTTTTTTATTCCTTTTAATTAAATATGTAAATTTGTCTTAGTCTTGGCGAGGGTGGGTGTGAAGAGAGTGAGAGCGTGCTTAAGAAGAAAAATCTCCACAGAGGAATCAGAAGGAAAGCCGTGTATATTCGTTTTATTGTTTGTTTGTATGTATGGGGTTTTTACGTTGCATGGAACCAGTGGTTATTCAGCAACGGGACTAACGGCTTTACGTGACTTCCGAACCACGTCGCGAGTGAACTTCTATCACCAAAAATACACATCTCTGACCCCTCAATGGAATGCCCAAGAATCGAAATCGCGGCAACCGATGTGACAGGCAAAGACCATATGGGTGTATATATAAGAATCATTATTACGTCACGATTTTCTTAACTTTAATTAGAATTTAAAGATCTTGAAACTCTTATGTCAATTTTTAAAAGCTGCTGACTATTTTATATTCTGAAAATGAGTAATAAGAACATTCCATTGAAGCAAGAGAGGGATAGAACGCTTTTTTTTTTTTCACTAGGAATTGATGTCGCAGAATTTGCAAGCACTCATATTTCTCTCATATTTTAAGTTAGGTTTGTCATTTTTCTTCTATCTATTGCATAGTAATATCTTTTGCAACTAAATCAACAATTATCCGCTGATTAACAACCTCGAGTTTAAGTGTTAAGCATTTTGGTGTCCTTTATCCTTATACATAAACAATCGACCGTTTTATTCTTGCTATTTCCTTAGACCTAAAATATTTTTTATTTTCTCTCATTCATCAGTAAATAAAAAAAAAAAAAAAAAAAAAAAATTGAGCACAAAACTATTTCCGTCATTTTCCCCTACTTACAATTTTTAACTTCCTGGAAGTATTAACTTCCTGGAAATAAATATCGTTTTACAATTCGTAACTTCAGGATGAATTTGGATTTAGAAGTCGCTTTTGAAAATGTCCAGAAAAAAAAGTAAATAAATGAAAAAAAAATGCCTTTTTAGGCTACCTTCAATTTCCTCGACCCCCATGAAATATATTTCTATTTTAATTAGGCAGGTGTACGACTTCCTTCAATGAATGAATATATATTTTTTTATAGAAAGCTGACTACATAATATTTAGCTTCTCTCCTTATCAAGGAAATACACTGTAAAATTGATTTCTAGATGAGTGGGAAGGCATAGTAGACCATGCATTGAATATTTAGATCGGAAAAAACAATATGATAATGATGGAGAGAGAGAGAGAGAGAGAGAGAGAGAGAGAGAGAGAGAGAGTTTCAACACTTCTGGTCGCATGTGTCCTATCCGAAGAAATAGCTCAGTCAGCCTTTGGTAACTGAAGAATTAAAGTGTCGTAGAAAACGAGTACATATTTTTATAGTCTTCCCCAGTCTTTCCAACCTTCCCCCACTACTCTACCAGACTTACAACCCCGACCCCCTCACTTGCCCACTTTGTAGATTGAGACTTTCTGTTCCGCTTGACCAATGGTTTTGTTCTTCGCTTATCTTCAAATGGTGTCCACTTATTTCACTCGCGTTTCCTTCCTTTCTGGGATATCAGAAGACGTTTCTTTGCCATCATTAGCTGATGGAAAATCGATGTAAAGGAAGAATTGTTTTCGGTAAATGTCTCTAATGTCGAAACTTTTGGCAATTTAAGCCATTTGTGTTGTGGTTTGCTTTGCCTAAATTCAGTCAATTCCACGATAAGCCTATTAACAAAATCGAGCTTTGTTTGTGATTTTAATGTGTGTGCTCAGGTGCGTCCTCTGGAGGTTTGATAAATATTAACAGTAACGGGATCGCCTCTACTCTTGATAACATCATAAATATAGCAATGTCATTATGTCATAGCTGTAACATTCTACTATAATGAAAATTGCCATCAACTACTTTTTTTGATAAAAATTCCTATTTGTGTTCCGTATAGTACGGAAAATCCAATAAGATATCTGACACCCAGACATTCTCTTTCTACTATTTGTTGTTTACGTTCCAAGATGTCACATAGGGCGTAAAATTAGATCTCTCTCTCTCTCTCTCTCTCTCTCTCTCTCTCTCTCTCTCTCTCTCTCTGGACGACTTCTTGGAATGACCTAATGGAAAAATCCCCTTAAGCTCAATAAGATTACAAGCCTTCGATGCTGTTTTGGATAAAAGAATCCTATAGGAATTTTTACCCTTCGTCTTCTATGGAAGAATCTAGTAATTAAAGATATTAATTGAAAAACGTAAGAGAAATGCTTTCCACTGAAGGCTTGAAGCTATTTAGGAAGAGGAAAAGGCTGTCAGGGAGGTGTTTGGAGGTTTGGATATTAAGATTTATATCTGTATAGATCTATACATCAGGTCTGATAATTGAAAAAGATTGGCGCCAGATAATTCATCTTCACAGTCAATGAATCAGGAAATTATGTATGGTACATTTTATTTTCTTGGAAAAAAAATTTTTAATTTTTATTTTTTTCTATTGTATTTATTTGTTTTTTTTTTCTTTTTTGAAGGAATGGGAAAAACAACATGGACGAAGAATCTTTAATCAATTGCCTTGCTTATATCCTATCCAGATCTTGAAATAAAGTATATTTACATTTTCTAGAAATATATGATTTTAGATAGGCAGATCATTTTTAAAGAAATGGAAAATATGGATGAAGACCAGAGATGTTCAAGAATCTTGAAGCATTTCCCTTACTTATATCCTTTCAGGTAAATTAGATTTTGAAATTTAATATATTTGTAATTTTCTGGAAAATATTATTTTTCATATGCAGCTTTTTTTTGAAGTACTAGAAAAACTGTTGGTATAACAGTATAAGAAAATCTGAGCATTTGCTTTACTTATATCCTAGTTGGAATCATGGAAAGCGATGAAATCTAATATATTTCTAATTTTCTGGAAAACATTATTTTACATAAGCATTTTTTTTAAGTACCAGAAAAACTGTTGGCATAGTGAGATGTGTTTAAGCATCTTTAAGCATTTCCTTTACTCATATCCTAGCTGAAATCCTGGAAAGCGATGAAATTACTTTGTTATGATGCAAATGAAAAGCGTCTAAAACTTTGCTGTGGATCTCGTCCCTTGATCGTGAGAACGGACCGGATCTCTTCTATTTTTATTCCTCTCCTCTTACCAGACTCTCGTAGCCATCTACATATCTACTCACGCTGCATCTTATAGAAACGGAATCACGACGGGACCCCTCCGTCATTTGCTTCCATTCCCATCGCCATTCTCCCTTCCAGGTCGCGATAAATCAACAAAAGTGCCGTCCAGGCTTCCGCCTTCCAGCTGACTCAGTCAGTCGATCAGTTGCGACGGGAGACTCGAGTCTTCCAGCCCGAATTGGATTCAACTTCCAGATCCTTTTTCTCATTTTTCCTCTTTATGGTTCGTCAGCATCTCGCTGTTGCGACCCTGAATTATTATATTCTGTTTGTTTGTGTGGGACGGGGAAGGGGGGGGGGGGGGATGGTTATGTAACGGAGTTTTAGGGAAAAAAATGTAGATTTTGATTTTTTGGTAATTTGTTTAATGTTATTCTTTTAGAAATTTTGAGGGGAGCTAAATTCTTTTTCTAGATGAGGTCGATTTTTTTTTCTTAAACTCGTAGACTGGCACAAGTTGAAGGTGGAAAGAGAATTATAGGCCATGTGTATAAGTGTGATACATATGTTACTTGTTTAGCCACGTATGAGAAAATATACACATTTCTTGATATAGCCAGTAAGATAAATGCTGTGAGTTTATTGTCATACATTTACCGTCCTCTCTAAATGAAATGTATATTTTGTATACTTATGCATAACAGACGTCAAGAAATTTTTATGAAATTCGCCCTGTCCAGTGCTCCATATTTTTCGTGCAATTTAGGAGCCAGCGGTTCTCTAGACGTGAAGTTATGTTCATTTATTTATTCACAGCAGATGGTAGCATTGACTTTATTGTGTATTCGATCACATAAATTTTGGCATTATTTTGTACCAAGATTATTTATTTATATGGGGATTTTTGAAAATGGGCAGTTGTGGCGTGAAGATGAAGAAGGGAGTTCGTGTCAAAATTCATGAAGTATGTTATTGTCAAATTCATAAAGGTGGTGTTAAGTGTCAAAATCCATGAAGATGATGATGAAGGGTGTTAGTGTCATGAACAAGTATGTTAGTGTCAAAATTCATAAAGATGGGTGTTTGTGTCAAAATTCGTGAAGAATGGTGTTAGTGACAATTTTTATTATTTAAAATAGGCTTGAACGAGGTGTTATGGTGAATTTATTTGAATTTAGACACTTGTAAATAAATTTGCGGTCTATTAAGTAGCCAGAAATCCTCACACATCAGTTAAACTCTATGTCAGGTGTATTATCTCTTTTAAAGTTATTCTAGAAGACAGGTATAAATGAAATTTATATCTGCCAGGTATAAATTCATCTGTTTGAGCTGGTTTATGTTCTTGCGTCGCTCGCTTACTTTTTTTTTTTTTTTTTAAGCTACTCAGTCTTTTCCTTTTAACTGCGTTGCTGATTCTTCCCAAAATGTAATCTATGGGATGAATAACCCTTTCAGTAGTTTTGTTGGAATATCTGCGCGAGGAACTTGAATTTTTTTCGTAGAGACATTGTTAGACGAGAATTTTACATCCCAATAGAACTCGACTAAAACAATCCTCGTGCGCCATCACTTCTGAATGGGTTAAACTTAGTTTGCATTTGTAAACACGCTGTTGGTTTTTCTTCTTCTTCTTCTTCTTCTTCTTCTTTTCTTCTTCTTCTTCTTCTTCTTTCTCAATCACGCCTTTGTGTGTGTGTGTGTGTGTGTGTGTGTGTGTGTCTGTACGTAGCCTCTGGTTACTTTCGCATTTGTAATTTTTGCCTGTCGTTCATGTTCTCGTCTATATGCATTTCATAAAACTTTGTATGAAGAAAACTGGTTTTATTTGTCTGAGCTATTCACGTGACGTGTTTTTTTTTTTTTTTTAAGTGGCCTTTTTAATTGAAAGTGGTTGTTTATCTGATGAGGAAGAAAGAAAGGAAAGATCATGGTCCGGGGGCTCGCAGCTTATTCCTTGCGAGCTGGAAGGGGTTTATAGTGCGAAAAATTGTATTATCTCACTTATGATATCAGTATTGTATAGGATTAATAATATATACTATTCATTGCTTTTGGAATAAACTTCATTACTCATCACTAATTGTCTAAAATTATTTTCATTTAGAAATTTTGTAATTAACTAATGGGCTTTTTGATGTAGTGACTTGGATAAGAAACTCGATTTGAAAATAACAAAAGACTGAAAACGAATTCAAAAGAAAAGAGTAGTTGTACAACTTGAAGCTTCAGGAAGAATAATAGGGAAGTAAAATGTTGCTATCTCTTCTAACCAGGTTAATTAGACTTTGGGATTTTCGTTCTTATAAGAATAATTCGTCTTTGAAGAACTGGCGGTTGAAAAAGGACAGACCTCCCAATTAAAGGGCAGAATCTTCCAAGATTTTTATTTCTTTATTTTTAAGTAACTTTTTGTGGCCCCAAGTTTCAGTTACAATTGCGTTTACGGAATTGGCATCACGGAAGAAAGGAAACTCGTTTTGAACTTCTTCGTTCTTTTCAGTATTTTAAATTTTTTACAGAAATCTCACTGACTTCTTACATTAAAAACCAGTAATAATTTTGAGTTTATTTTCTTCTAAGAGACAGTGGTCTGGTTAAACTATTTTCATAATAATAATAATAAATGTTCTAAGAGATCCACAATAATAAAGAAAAATGTTGCGAGTTCGTGTATAATTTAAAAACCCTTTACAGGGTTTTTAGATTATACACGAACTCGCAAAATTTTTTGTTTGTTGGGGTTGTGGATTGTCTGAGAACATTATTTATGCTCTCGCAATAGAGAGCTTTTTTTCGCAATTGAGTTTATTGTTACAGAGAATCGTTTGCCATACCTTTAGGAATCTTTGCTCGTATGTTTTTGTACTTCTCAGAGTAATGGGGTGAGAGTGTGTTTGTTTGGTGGTGAAAAGACTTGATGTTGTCGTGAAAAGAAGATGCAGTTTGCAGACGATGTCCTCTAAATGAAGTTGTTGCCTGCGATTTTAGATATCTAAAATGGAACCTCAACTAGAGAGAATAGTACTCTCTCAGAAAGACAAGGAATCTTGTGACTTTTTCGTTATGAGGTCTACGGGATTTTTTTTATTTTTTCGTACTAGTTAATAATAATTAAACCTAAAAAACAAAATAGAACAAGAGCTTTGTTGCTCTAATGCTTGGCTTTAGTTCTAAATTAATATTATTTTATTACTATTAATATTTCAGTAGATGAAACCTAATCACATGGAACATATGCACAGGGGCCATTGACTTGAAATTCAAGCTTCCAAAGAATGTTGGTTTCAACCTCCCACCGCAGACTCCACAATGCAGCATTAACTGATCATTGTACAGAGCCAACAAATTATCATCGTCGGGGGGGGGGGGGGGGGGGGGGGGGGGGGGGGGGGGGGGGGGGGGGGGGGGGGGGGGGGGGGGGGGGGGGGGGGGGGGGGGGGGGGGGGGGGGGGGGGGGGGGGGGGGGGGGGGGGGGGGGGGGGGTGGGGGGGGGGGGGGGGGGGAGGGGGGGGGGGGGGGGGGGGGGGGGGGGGGGGGGGGGGGGGGGGGGGCGAGACCCCGACACGAACTCTGAGTGGCATGCCACGACACTAACCATAATTCCATCTCGTCAAATCAAACTCACGAAAAGGCACTGAGCGACTGAAAGAATTTCTATTTGTTTTCCCCGTCTTGCTTGTTAGCCACTTTAGATGTTATTACTATTAATAGTAGAGGGATTAGCATAAACCGTATTTTTTATGTGCCTCAATTATAAATAAACTTGAATTATGAAAAGTTATATAGTTACTTTCATCCTGATTAGATAAGGCTGAAATTCTCTGAAGAAAATCGACGATTGTTTTACAATATCAGATTAGCGGATTATTATTTTTCTCATCACTTTCCTCCTCATTCTGTTATATATATATACATATATATATATATATATATATATATATATATATACTGTTTATATATATATATACTATAGTATATATATATATATATATATATATATATAGTATATATATATATATATTATATATATATATATAGATATATATATATATATATATATATATATATATATATAATATATATATATATATATCTATATATATAATATATATATATATACATATATATATATATATATATATACTATATATATATATATATATATATATATATATATATATATATATACACACACATTATACATACACATGATAAATATACGTATATATATGCATAGTTTTATATATGTATATGTATGTATGTGTGCGCGCGCGTTTGCTGTAGTAATTTTTAGTCTATGAATGAAAAAAGAAAAACCTGAATATTGATGCCAGACAAACCCGATAAATCTCTCTCTCTCACATCAGGAAATAGGCTCTAAACAAAGATTCTCACTGAATTCTCGTGTGAAAAACGTCGCAGAATTTCAGCGTCTTTTTTCTTGGGAGGGAAAAAGCGCGAGTGGCACATCTGAAATCTCGGGCAAATAAAATAAACAGGAAACTCTGACCGTTCAGAAGATATTATTTCGATTCAGTCAGTTTTCCGATTTTTAGCAAGAATTCGCATCAACCTGGTTTTGTTGCCTTAATGGCGAGTTCTCGCTCAAGTGGGTTGCTTGGCCTGGCGATCTTTTTTTTTTTTCGCCTTTTCTCCTTTTTTCCTCCTCGTTGCTTGACCAGGAAAGCCCGAATGGTGAGGGGAGTGAAGGTAATATATTTAATCCACAACACCTGTATATATCTCCTATAAATCTACCTCAAATATAATATATATATATATTATATATATAATATATATATTTATAAATATTTATATAAGTATATGGTATTGTATGTTATATAAATAATACATACCATACTATATCTTCGTGTATATGTATTGTAATAATTATAATATATACATATATATTAATAATGAATATAACAGTAATATTATAATATAATATGCATATAGTACTTGGTAATCCTTCATTAAGACCCATGAAAAGGGATATGGTAATTCAGTTGTGCTTTCCACATACGGAAAACTGAACATAAACAAGTTTTTAATTTTCTTTCCCCTTGGAAAACAAAAATGTCCCAAACAATTTTCGTCCTACAATGTATGGGAATTTTTCTGAGACATACCATTTTCATTTTCCTAAGTGGAATACGAACTGAATATATGCCGATATAAAATATACGTATACCATAATGTTTCATTTGTTAAGTATTATTTTCGCTTTCCCCTGGAAAAGCAGAATGCTCCACGTTAACAGACTGCTGTTATTTTATTTTTTTAAAACACAGCTTTCCAGTTTTCCCTCAAGAGGAGGTGTTTTCCCTCCCTTCCACTTTGTGCCTTTCAAGATGGTACTGGTGTTCTGTTCATTTTCATTTTCATTTTTCATTTATCATTTGTCATTTCATACGAAACTAACTTTCTTATGACTGAGTAACGAGATAAGCATTAAATATATATATATAGTATATATATTATATATAATATATATATATATATATATATAATATATATATATATATATATATATATGAATAACGTGATCACGAAGTATATAAAACGTGATGCTATGTATAAATAAAGTTTTTTGTTGCCACAAGGAAGAAAAAAATGAAAAAGTGAGATAGCGATACTTTCGGTCCTATTCGGGTCCGAATAGGACCGAAAAGTACTCGGCTTTCTCGCTTTTTCATTTTTTTCCTTCGTGGCAAAAAAAAAACCTTTATATATATATATATATATATATTATATATATATATATATATATATATTTATATATATTGAATATACGTGATCACGAAGTATATAAACGATGCTATGTATAAATAAAGTTTTTTGTTGCCACGAGGAAAAAAACCAAAAAATGAAAAAGTGAGATAGCGAGTACTTTCGGTCCTATTCGGGTCCGAATAGGACCGAAAGTACTCGGCTATCTCGCTTTTCATTTTTTTCCTTTTCCGTGGCAAAAAAACCTTTTATATATATATATATATAATAATTATATATATATTATATATATATATATAGCATATATATGTGTCCGTGTATACTATATATACGTATGTACTTATATTTACATGTATCAGGTGTGAAGGACAATAACAGGAAATATGGTACTGATTCCATAATCGTTTCTTTAACTGATAATTCTTGCTTTTCAAAAATTGTTGCACGCACGGCTTTAAATTTATGCGGTTCGGCTGAGAAACATCGCTCTCCCATAAATCTTGCAGAGAAGGGAATAGATTTCTCTTTGACGTCCTTGCTGTTGTTGAATGGAAATGCAAAATCCGAAAATGTATGATTCGTTTTAGAGCGGTGTTAATTTTCCTCAAATGGATACCTTTACAGAAAGAAGCCCCCGATTGATTGATCGGTGCCCTGTTCTTCTCCTAAATGACTAATCAAAGTTGATGCTTAAAGTGATCGATCAGTGAGGCAGCTTTAGATACCTGTACAGAATCCTCATCAACGGTTTGTCAGGCGACTTTTGTTTATTCGTGTGTTTCTGTTTGTATGTATTCCTACATCTTTATCTTTCTGTAATGGATTTATGTGTAAAAATTTTTTTACATGCATTTGCTCCGAGAATTATTCGTCCAATTACATCGGATATTTGAAAGTAGCCAGTGTGCTGCTAAGAGGGGGACATGATCTGTTTATCCTTGATTGATTGCATGCAAGCTCTTGTATTTACAAATACTATTTACATGAAATTTTTATTTTTATTCTTGCGTCATTATTTTTTTCCTGTTTAAAGTATATAGTCATTTAAAAGCCACAATTAAAGTTGAGAGCCGTTTCTGCATGCTGAGTTCAGTTAGGCGTCATGTCGATGAACATTGTTTGTTTTTGTATAAATCTTTAATGATAATGCGAGTAAAAAGGAGAGAGATAGAGAGAGAGAGAGAGCTCCTGATGTGATCACATGAATCGCCCACATCCAATTTTGTGGAACGGAGCGAAATCAGGCCCTGTCCTAGATTGCCTCGAAAGTGTGTGGTTGATGGATAATCGATCGTTTCTGAATTTCTATTTCGGTCCTCTTAAGGAGAGAGAGAGAGAGAGAGAGAGAGAGAGAGAGAGAGAGAGAGAGAGCCATTACACGATCATAATATTTTCGTATACTTATAATTTTCGTTGGATTTTATAGTTTTTCATGGTAGTATTCAAATATAAAATGGAAAATCGAAAGTTTCTGAATTTCTATCTCGGTATTCTTAAGACGAGAGAGAGAGAGAGAGAGAGAGAGAGAGAGAGAGAGAGAGAGAGAGAGAGAGAGAGAGAGATCTATAACACGTTCACAATATTTTCGTATAATTATAATTTTCGTTGGATTTCATAGTTTTTTTTATTATATGACTCAGTCTTCAATTTTTCAAATATAAAAGTCACATGTCACGATTTGATATCCAATAAATGACATTTGGGAGAAGAAGGAAAACTTCATTTATAAAAGGAATCCTTTATACAAAGCGGCCAATATTGTAAAGGATTTCTGCAGGGGTTCGTCCACTATCCAGGACTAAATAGTTTGAATACGACAGTGATTGTTATTGCGCCTGTTCTCATGAGCCATCTCCTTTAGGGAAATGGTTTACTGCTGAAAAAGCACGTGGATGCATATTTTTCAACAGTAAAGTCTCTCCTGCTAATATTTTATAGTTCTTGAGTGTTACGACCTTATTTACGGCCGCAATTTCAAGGGTTCTTCTCTCTACTCAGAATCAGCAACTTAGGAACAAAAGAACAAACACCTCAACAAAAGTTTCAATATTTATTTACACAAGAAAAAGGTAATGGTTGGCAAAAATAATCAAAATGAATATATAAAACAAGGGAAAACCAACCTTAAGATCTTTGAAAGATTACCTTCACCTAAATTAAACCCTTAGCCAAGAAATAGCAATTTTAAATATGACACTTCAGGCTGGTACCTTCCAAATTACTGGCCAGATAAATATAACCTGAGAAACTAAGTAAGGTAGAAGGAAGCAAGAGAAAATAAGTGGGGAAACTTAATAATACTCCTACTTAACACATACAAACTAAATTGCACTTAAAATCTAATTTAGTGACCAGGATATATAATAATGTGGAAAATGTTCAGTTAATAAACAATCAAATACGAAAATAACCTTACAAATTCAAAATAAGGAATAACCACGAGAGGCTTGATGGATGAGCTCATCAGGCCATAGAAGGTCCAGAAGACCGTACTGCAAACAGGGGCGTGCAAATCCATAAGCCCAGCGATCCACGATCGTCTTAAATAGCTATAAAAAAATTTCATACCTGTAGAAAGCCGCCCTACTTGTCTCCACGAGTTCCAAGAACTCACTGACGCTAATGAAGAGGTCAACCGGCTCAAGCTGCAATGCCTGCAGGCAACCCAAAATACCACGGGAACACCGAGGGTGGTAGCCTCCGAGAATCCGGGACGTCAACGGATTTCGCACGCCACAAACTGCATCGTTCTACGTAAGTACGGGCCAACTCGTTCGAAATCCTTCTGACGAACGAGGGAAGGGGCGCGGCTGATGACTAACACCAGCGACCACACACAAGGCAGCGAAGGAATAAAGAAGCCGTGATCCAAAACTGCAGAAGTGACCATAAATTAAGTGGCAAAGCGTCAGGCTGTGAGGAGAGAAAAACAACGATCGTTAATAAGGCACTTCAGTAGTTCACTAATACCGGGGGAGAAGCGCCTAGGAAAAACAAAGCAAAACTGCAAAGTCATATGACTTTCTTTCAGAGTTCATCGAACAAAGAAACGATACTAACTTGTTAATAAACTTAACCTAAAATAAGATCAAACGGTTGGACAACTATTAAATTATAATTAACAAATTATGAATTTACTTTTAATCTATACCTTTCTCCCCCTACAAAATTTTTTTTTATCAAATAGAGTAAAAAAAATTTTATACAACCTAAATAATCATTTAAACATTAAAATAGCAACAATCTTAAAAGTAAAGATAGCCCTAATGTAAACATGCATAGAACTATCTAATAAAGCACACACAATCGCGTATTACACATTCTGAAAAAAGTCAGTATTAAATACATCTCAATTAAATGCTTAAACATACCAATATATAAACAGCTTAATTAAATACAAAGCCTGAAAAAAACAATTAATCGAACATAATTCTAAACCCAACAACAAAATGTGCTAAATCATAGTAAACGATAAAGTTCTGAAATTCCAAAAGTTCTTGCTAAAAATTAAAGTCATAACAAATGGCACAAAGAGCTAACTATCAGCCAATAAGAAACTATGACTAATATATAGTACTGAATATTTCTTACAACTAATACTTAAAACTAAAAACAAAACTGGCAAAAGAGAATTATCATATAAATAAACGAAACAACCGAACAACGTCGGAACAAACCATAAAGTTAGTATTTGCTTTCACTCCAAATGAACACGGAGAGAAACGAGCAGGGCGAAAGAGGCAGAGAAAGACCAACAAAAATAAACACTTTACATCCTAGACGAGGTCTCCGGGATCTTATTATCAAATCCTTTAATATGCTTAATTACCAAGTTGAGTTCTTGCAGTTGCAAGGCCCAACGTAAAATCCTTTGGTTAGATCCTTCCATCCGTTCAATAAACACTAACGGATTATGATCCGTCCATATCTCCACTGGAAAAGAATGATTGATTAAGTAAGGTTTAAAATGAGATATGGTACGGATCAGGGCGAGAGCCTCTTTCTCGATAGATGAATACTTACGCTCCGCTGTTAACAACTTTTTACTGTAGTAGGATATTGGGTACACCTCGTCCTCACCCTTTTGAAAGAGAACGCCTCCAATGCCTACAACACTAGCGTCAACAGCAATTATAAAGGGAGCTTGAAAATTCGGAGAAATCAAAATAGGTTTAGACATAATAATAGTCTTGATTTTAATAAATGCTTCTTCACACTCGTTAGTCCCAAAAAAATGTCTTATTTTTTAACGAAAGATCTTTCAAGGGACGAGCAATGTCAGAAAAGTTCCTAACGAACCTTCTATAGTAGCCCATCATACCTAACACCCTTCGAACTTCTCTGACATTGCACGGTCTCTTTAGATTAGTTATAGCCTTAACATTAGCCTGTTTCGGGGCTATATGACACAGACCAACCCCATGACACAGATACACAACTTTAGCCTTACCAAATTCCCATTTAGCGAGGTTAATGACTAAACCCGCAGCACGGAGAGCTTCAAAAACATTACGTAACCTGAGTAAATGAGTTTTCAAATCATTACTGTGGACAACAAGATCATCTATGTAGATCTCGGTACCTTCCAATCCACAGACCACACGGTTCATTAATCTTTGAAAGGTTCAAGCAGCATTCTTCATCCCAAAAGGCATGACTTTACATTCATACAAGCCGAATGGGGTGACAAATGCCGAAATTTCTCTTGCTCGATCCGACAAAGGTACTTGCCAGTAGCCCTTGAGCAAATCTAGCTTCGTAATAAATTTTGCTGAGCCAATGCGGTCTATGCAGTCGTCAATCCTAGGGAGGGGAAATGAATCATTTTTAGTATGCATACTGACTTTACGATAGTCCACACACATCCTATACTGTCCATCGGATTTCTTTGCCAATACTATAGGGGAGCTCCAAGGACTAACAGAAGGTTGTATTAAATCATGCTTTAACATATATTCTATTTCCTTATTGACTATATCCATATTAGTGGGATTTAGTCTATAAGGGCTTTGTTTAATTGGTGAAGCTTTTCCTACTACCACATCATGTTCAATTGAACAAGTCAATCCAGGAGAGTCTCTTACCAAATCTGAAAAAGAATGAATTAAAGTCTCCATTTCCTTTTTTTGATTTAGATCAAGATGCTTCAGATTCTCCTCTAACCCTTCTAAACATTGCACATTCTTGGATAGAGCATCTGAAGGTACTTGATTAATTATTTCCTCTGACCCATCAAGAAGCACCTCTACCACCAAAGAAACCGATTCATACCCTGTTTCCAAAGGATCAGATCTACTAGAGATAAGGTTTCAGTCTGTTGATGTGAAAAATTCGACACTTTCGTTTGGTCCCGGAGCTTCTATTTCATAATTAAGATCAGATAATTTCCTCAACACCTTCCAAGGCCCCTTATACCTTGGTTCAAGGAAGTTATCCGAATCTGTACCCAACACCAAAACTAATTCCCCAGGCTCAAACGACCGTGCTCGAGTTTTCTTGTCATAATTGATCTTCATAGCAGCCTGAGAGTTTTCTAAATTTTCTCTAGCAATCTTCCAGGCACTAGGAAGTTTTCCTCTAAGATTATTCACAAATTCACCCACGTTCGTCTCCTTTATCTGATCAGATTCCAAAACTTCATATAAAATTTCTAAAGGTCCCCGTATTTTATGTCCAAAGACTAATTCAAAAGGAGCGACGCTCGTGGATGAATTTGGATGACATCTAAGAGCAAAGAGAGCAAAAGGAAGGCCCTTATCCCATTCCTCTCCATGCTCATAACAAAATCTCCTTAAAATTTATTTAAGAATGGCCAGAATTACTTCGAAATTCCTTACTAGTAAAATTAGTTCCACAATCAGTTCGTATCTTACGAGGGGGATTCCATACCTCAAAAAGAAAATTACCAACTGGTCAAATACAGCCTTAGATGTGACTTTCTTCATGACCTTACCTTACCTTACAGACCTTACATCTTGTTCGGGTTGCCCCAGGTCCCTCAGTGTGAGGCACCTCTAATGTCTACCAGAAAGTTGCTAGTACATCTTTCGGTATATTTTGCATCTTCCAATCTTAAACACATCTACGCTCACTCCTGATATATTCCTCAGATGAGCTGGCAACGCATTGAATAGACGCTGCATTAGCGATGCTGTTGTGTAGTGGATGAATGGTCCTGTGTGCTTTCCTTATTTTTCCTGGTATAGTTTTGGGCACTATTAATCTACCTCTGCTTGCTCTTTCTGATATTTATAGCTCTATGATGTTTTCGGCTATGCCTTCTATCTGTTTCCATGACTTGATTATCATGTAGCGTTCTCTTCTCCTTTCTAGACTATATAATTTTAAGGATTGTAGTCTTTCCCAGTAGTCAAGATCCTTAACTCCTTCTATTCTAGCTGTAAAGGACTTTTGTACACTCTCTATTTGTCCAATATCCTTTTGATAGTGCGGGTACCATATCATATTGCAATATTCAAGTGGACTACGAACATATGTTTTATAAAGCATAATCATGTGTTCAGCTTTTCTTGTTTTGAAGTGCCGTAACAACATCAAATGAAATTACAAAGCGCTCTCTCTCTCTCTCTCTCTCTCTCTCTCTCTCTCTCTAGGTTGATAAGAGCTAAACCTTATTTATTTAATAATGCACAACTTTAATATTTTGTTTCGGATGTAGAAATTAGTGAATGACTTCAAAAATAGAGACGAGAGTGAATAGAGAAAAATTCAAATTGAATTAGGAAAAATAATGTCACTATCTTAATGTAAATGTAAAAACAACTGAAAACATTGTAACATATTAGTGTCTAACCCATAGTTTTTTAGGTCGCTGAGTTGAATAGTGACACTCCCAATGGCCTTCAAGTCCAAGTTCAGCCCCAGTAGGAAGGGCAGGTGGTGGGGGGGGGGGGGAGGGGGTGAAACATAAAAACAACTGAAAATGATAAATATTAGTGTCTAATCCATAGTTTTTGAGGTTGCTGAGATTAATAGTGACACTTCCGATGCCCTTCAAACCCAAGTTCAGCCCCAGTAGGAAGGGCAGGTGGGAAGGGGGTGAAACATAAAAACAACTGAAAACGATAGATATTAGTGTCTAATCCATAGTTTTCGAGGTCGCTGAGATTAATAGTGACACTTGTGATGCCCTTCAAATCAGCCCCGATAGGAAGGGCGGTTGAGAAGAGGGTGACATGTAAAAATAACCTAAAGCAACTGATATTAGTGTCTAATCCATAGTTTTTGAGGTCGCTGAGATGAATAATGACACTCACAATGGCCTTTAAGTCCAAGTTCAGGCCCTACAGGAAGGGCGGGTGGGAAGAAGGTGACATATATAAATAACCTAAGGTAACAGATAGTGTCTAATCCATAGTTTTTGAGGTCGCTGAGATGAATAGAGACACTCCTAGGGCCCTTCACGCCCCAGTTCAGCCCCGATAGGAAGGGGGTTTTAGAAGGGAATGGGAAGGGGGTAGCATATAAAAATAACCGAAAACGGCATATGTTAATGACGCAACTGAATGGAATAAATGATACAACAAAGAAAATTTTTC
>NC_087209.1:16173681-16202508 GCF_015104395.2 Macrobrachium nipponense | reverse complement strand
CCATTTGAATAATCATATTATATACGTTTATATCCCATTGTATAAAACATATTGCGTAGTATTTACTTTTATGAATTATTTAACACCTTTCTCCTGCACTGCAACTCTCTCTCGCTGACCGACGCGTTGCTTTATATATATTATATATATATATATTATATATATATATATATTTATATATATAATATATATATATATATATATATATTCACAAATCTTTCGCCAGATCGGTTATTTATTTTCCTTGCTGGAAGTCTTTACGCATCTCGGGTCAAACTAAACGTACCCAGAATATCAGTAAAACTTTGGAGTTAAAAAAAAAAAAAAAAAAAAAATTGTGGTTTATCGAAAAATTTTTCATGCTCAGAAACTTTCTCGAGATGAAGATTTTTCTGACTTTCGAAAGGACGACGATGAAGGCGGGTTCGAGATGATCGCGATTATTTAAAGAAGAAGAAAAATCCCACACATGAATCTCCGAAAGTTGCCGAACCCGAATGCGAAATTATGCAAAATGATGTATGATATTTTAACATAAGGCCTGGAGTGATGGAGTCCTGGAATAGATCCGATCTTAGGGATCGTCTTAGATGAAGGGAGTTTGAGTGTGTGTGTGTACAGAATTATTTTTCCCATTTTTTAAAAAATATTTATTAAATGTCCTCCTTACATACACTTGAGTGTAGTTAGATTACGGTATTTTCAATCATTGAATCGTATTAAACTCTTGACAAGATTTTCTTCAAAATCAACATATATTATTAGTATATTTCCCTTTTACATCACTTTACATAAAAAAAAACATTTCTCTGTTGTCTTATGCAGTAATCCATGTTTTTTAAAAGTTTTTCTTATCGTTGCTAGATTGCTCTGGAAAAGATTCATCCCAAAACCAACACATTTTATAGTCTATTCCGTTTGTAAACAACTAGACATAATTGTAAAATATTTATGTTTTATTTCATATAGCAAATCATATTTTTAGAGTTTAACTTGTGCTAAATAGCTCTTGAAAAGAGCCATCTCAAAACCAACATTTGCCATTGTCTATTCCCATTGTTTATTAACAGAGATAATTGTAAAAACATTTTTGTTTCATTTTATGTAGTAAATCGTGCTTTTTTAAAGTTTTCCATATCGTGTTAAATAACGCAAACACAGCGTATCAGTTTCCACGTACGTGGCGAAAATAAGTGACCGTGAAATAAGGAAATAAATCTCACTTTGAAAGTCGTCGATTCATTACATTCAAATCTAAATCTCTCTCTCTCGTATTTTAAACATGAATGATTGTTTACTTTTGTCATCAAAAAGAAAATTCAGTTCTTCTTACGTCCAATCTTTGTTGGTAGGCGCTGGCTAAATATTTCTTTTATGAAATGAAAAAAAAAAAAATCAAGGTAACTCTCGATGATGCATTTTGTTTACAAACGGGGCGTGTAATGGAAGGCTTCCCTCAAAATAATCTTATTTTGCATTGTACTATATAAAATGTGTATAGCGCAAAAAAAGAAAATTTTCCATTAATCCTTCGACTCTCTAAGTGAAGGCAAGTAGTTCATTCCTTTTTTTAAATCTAGAAAGGTAAATATGTACATAACATTCCGTTATTTCAGTAAGATTTATTTTTTCCCATTTAGTTACAGGCTCATGTAGTCTTATTTTGAAATCATAGTCGGTACAGTCTTTTATTATTATTATTATTATTATTATTATTATTATTATTATTATTATTATTATTATTATTATTATTACTCGGAATGTTCTTGTCAAAGGTAAACTACACCAGAAGCTACCTTTTTCCTTGACGTAATAACGGAGCTTAATTAGATTTTTTTTTTTAAACGATTAACTTTTTTCCTTGTCTGTATTTTTAGGGGTGGGGATGGATATCACAGGCTTTCTCCTTTAATGGAGAATGTAACACTTTCAACCGTCGGGAGAGCAGCAGTTTTTTTAAACAACTGTCTGTCCTCTGAGTTATAAATGAAATACTCTATTTCTTACGAAAGTTAATTTTCAAAAGGTTTACGTAGTGATTCGAAAAAAGCGTGACTGTCGCCACTTGAAGATAGAGGAAAATGAAATAGGTATGCAAATATAATTTACTTGGAGGGAAGTAAAACAGGTCTGCAAATATATTTTTATTTATCTCCAAATTATGTTTGTTTCCAAGATGATTATGTGTTGTTTTTCTTTTAATTATTCCAGTTATTTATGAACTGTGAAAAATTTTATATTATTTTGAATCCAAAAACCAAAATTACAAGCACCTTTCTCTCCAGTTTTATATCTCAATTAAGAATTCCATTATTCACGTAATTAAAACTTGAATACCTGAAATAAATTGCTCTACGAACGCAAATATTACAGTCTATATTTTTTTTTTTTAAATCTCCATAATGATAAGCAATCAATAATTCACTCATTCTCTAATCATTCATTTGCGTGAGCAGGATGAAATAAAATTCATTTTTCTATTTGTAAGAGAAGGACTATGAAGTCTGTAATTTTTGACATGTTAAATTTTCGTTATATATATATATATATATATATATATATATATATATATATATATATATATATATGTGTGTGTGTGTGTGTGTGTGTGTGTGTGTGTGTGTGTGTAATGTGGTGTAATGTGTAAGAATTACTGTTTAAAGATCAAAGCCGGTCTGTCTGTTTTTCAGATTCTATACTGCCAGTTTAATTAGACATTAAACAACACTTATTGCACATTTCACATAAGACGTTTCTTATGCAACGGCGAATACGTATTCCCAGTCAAGTAATGTTCGTATAAACTCGCTCATAAATAACAAACCAAAGATCACATAAACCTTGCTGCCAGGTGTACTAATTAAGCTTAATTTTCGATTATAAACTGAGCCATGAGGTAATTAGTGCCTTTGCGTAGATAAGCGTTCATGCCCCTCGTACGCCAAAGAGTTAAATATATTCACGAACTTAATTAGCGCTGCCGAAATTAAGTAGAGATCTGAATGTTCTCATTACATTTAAGGCCATCTGCTGCCATGCTTACGCCTACAGCTTTAAATATTATATGTATGTATATATATGCAAGGTCGTCGTATACTTTATTTCATATACTCGTGTATTTTACGTACAGTTTCAGTTAGCAATTAAGTGTGGCATCTCAATTTTGCATAAGGAAATTTTTGGGTTTACAAGATTAGGGAGGCTATTCCTCTCTCTCTCTCTCTCTCTCTCTCTCTCTCTCTCTCTCTCTCTCTCTCTCTCTCTCATGGGAGACCGGAGTTCATCATCGTTCATTATTTTCATTAGTCCCATTCAAAGAAATCGTTTCCTCATCATGACGTATTCGTCTTTCCGTTATCGATCTCCGCTATTCACTGGGAACTAGTTTTGATAATTTATTATTTTTGGGGATTTGGGGGTTTTGATGTGGAAATTACTTTCATTGAGAGAGAGAGAGAGAGAGAGAGAGAGAGAGAGAGAGAGAGAGAGAGAGAGAGAGAGTTGGTTATTTACTGTTGACAGAGAGAGACGAGTAATGTATTGAATAGTATAAGATTTTAGCTGTATATATGCGACCTAGTATTATAAATAGGATGTAATGAATAAAATTAGAGAGAGAGAGAGAGAGAGAGAGAGAGAGAGAGAGAGAGAGAGAGAGTTTAAGAGTTTAGAGTTAGCATTTTTTTTCTAAAGCTTGAGCGCATAACCTGTCAGAAGATGGAAAAGGTGCGATTCCAAAATATTCATTAAACATGAAAACTAATTTTTATTCTTTAACGACGCAGTGAGAATGGCGAGGGTGCTCTCTCTCTCTCTATTGTAATCTGCATGCTTTAATCTTCTTGGCCAACAATATTCTTTTTAAATCTGCACACTCTTTCATTCATTGTTTTATGCGCTCTCAATGCAAATGATAATTAAATGTTTTGTTTCCAAGAAGTGCTCTTTTGTCTTCTTAAGAGGTCTGTTGTCTTCATACTCTTTTTTTTATCGAAATTCTTTGCGCTTCGTATGATGAAATATTTCCTGGAAGGCCTGGAAGGCCTGGAAGGCGTGCAGCATGCCGGCATGTATCAAAAGGATTGTTATGCCCATGTATGGGAGCAATAGCTTACGGAATGTCAAGGAGGTAGTACATTAGGAAAATATTACTCGTTCGTATTCAGACGGACGAAAAAATATTACTCGATCTTATTCAGACAGGAGGGAAACTATTACTCGTTCTTATTCAGCCGGGGGGGAAAATATTACTCATTCTTATTCAGACGGGCGGGAAAATATTACCTGTTCTTATTCAGACAAGCAGGAAAATAGTGCTCGCTCTTATTTAGGCGGATGGGAAAATATTACTCGTTCATATTCGGACGTGCAGGAAAATATTTCTCATTGGTATTCAGACAGACGGGAAAATATTACCCGTTCTTATTCAGACAGGCAGGAAAATAGTGCTCGCTCTTATTTAGGCGGATGGGAAAATATACTTCGTTCTTATTCAGGCGTGAGGAAGGAAAATATTACTCATTGGTATTCAGACGGACGGGAAAATATTACTCGTTCATTATTCAAACGGGCTGGAAATATTACTTGTTTTTTATTCAGACGGGCAAGAGAATATTACTCGTTCTTATTCAGGGGGCGGGCGGGAAAATAGTACTCATCTAAATTAACTACATTAAGAGTTTAGTTCGGAGGTTCCCCCCCCCCCCCCCCCCACCATCCTCCCCATCCACCCCCCCCCCACCCCCCCCCCCAAAAAAAAAAAAAGAAAAAAAAAAGAAAAAAAAAATTAAAGTCTTGTTTTACCGCGACCTTCTTTCCTATTCAAATGGCGGTTTCCTCGCGCCCCAAAGTTCAATGTTGATGATAACAAGTGGCCTTTGGAAACTTTCAGGGACTTACAGCAACTCCGTGCTTTAAAGCTCAGGGTAAGAGTTCATGCGTAAAGTTTAGCCTTTTCTTTTTCTTCTGGTGCTTATTTATGGAGCCATTAGATTAGGTTTACTCTGTTTCGGGACAGGCAATTAGTTACCTCTCTCTCTCTCTCTCTCTCTCTCTGGCGCGATCGCCGAATAAGCTATCATGATTATGAAAAGACTTTGCAGGATTATTGTTTTTTTTTTTATTTATTTACTTTCATATAAGAAATATTTTTTAGAAATTTGTTTATTAGTCACTGTCCTCTCCGTACGCGGGGTAGTGCCGTCAGCGCACCTCCACGCGGTGCACTGTAGCGTCACTTAAGGTCCTTTGCCTTCGGCACCTAGCTGCAACCCCTTTCATTCGTGCCTCCGTTCATAGTCTCTCTGCCATCTAACTTTCCACCCTTTTTTTCTCAATTTTCCTTTCATTGCTGAATGACCTCGTAGGCCCTAGCGCTTGGCCTCGTTCTAAATTGATATATTCTGTTCTCGTTGGATCCTGAATAGCACACTGGTCACTCAGAGAAAGAAAGATTGAATGTGTTTGGAGTCGACTGAGGAGTGGTTCAAACTACCTTAGCGACGAAATGGGAAAACGAAATTGTCGTGTTTCTTTTCGATGCCGACCGGTAATCTATTCCCCGAGGGCTCTTCTGGGCGGTGACTGGATTTGAAACATCCGATCAACGGGAGTGTTCACGAGTTCTTAGGTAAAGGATTGCTTTATTATTTCATTGTTGTCTTCCGTTTTCTGCCTTTGCCAACGTACGGGGCTAGTAGTCAGGAATCGTACAAAAGGGAGCTTATTCCTTCTTTCTTATTTTTATTTTTCATTTTTATTTTTTTTTATTTAGTATTTAATTTTTTCCAGTTTCTAGCAACTCATGAGACTAATAAAGGTAAGAACGATGTATCAAAATCAACCCAACACTCAGATAAGAACGCCTACATCTTAACTCTTTTAACCCCATATGCTCCTCCTTCCTTTTTATAAGTTGCCCCAAAACATGTCTCCCCCCCCCCCCCCCCCCCCCCCCACCCCCTATATAACCACATCTTTACCTTCAAAAGAAAACAGTGGTTCCCAAACTATCTTACCTGACGCCCCCTTTTTGTTTTTCTCCAGTAGACCCGCACGCCCCCGCCCCTCTTTTGTTAATATGAAATTATTGCTTGCATTTATTTCTTAGCATTGTTCAGGAAAACAGATTTCTGTTTGTATTCAATTTTAATAACGAAAGCCACTCAAACAAATAATAGTACATTCCAGAGACATTTTTCTAAGTAACTAAAAACGAAACATAATGACAGATATTTGTTCTTTGAATGATTTTATCCTTCTAATTAAACAAATATTTTTGAGCAGATGACTTCACGCCCCCCTTGCATCCTCCTCACGGCCCCTTTTAGTGGGGCGAGCCCCTAGTTTGGAACCACTGAACTAGAATAACTCCCTGTGACACCTCACTCTACCTTCTCGTACACCTAACCTCAGAGCCTGTCGTTAATCTATACCAGTTTGAGGCGTCGAACACTAGATTCAATATCCTTCGCCTTCACTAATCTCCATGTTCCTTAAACTAAGATATACTTAACTTTTTTTTCTACCTTTTCAACCATAAGTCTACGCACTTGTAGCCTCTCCCAGTCTCACGATACCTACGTTCAAAGACGCCTACTTTCCCCTCGCTAATACAGTGTTTTTCCCTAATTTAACGTTCATTCCTCTCTCCAGCATAGCCGGCAAGGAGTTTTCACAGTATCTCAGTGACAAACTCGGCCCGCCCCCCACCCCCTAATTCTCCTTCTTCGGATATCTAATGATCCCTGTCGCTAGTTTCGTCTTCCTCATTCCCAACAGCAAAGATAGTGCACAGAACGACTGGAAGTTTTTAAAAATTATTAAGTCGTTTTATAAGCGTTTCCAGATTATTTTACATTTTTCATAATTCCCTTTCGACCATTTTTAATTATATAAGGTATTTGAGGTAGGGAAACATTTAATTCCTTGTTGGGTGTTTTAAAACATATGTAGGTGTCGTAAACAATCCATTATTTTCAGCGTACAATTTTTTACTGTCCTTACAAGAGCAAATCCAACACACGAACGCTAAAGTAATCGTGAGTATTGGATTCGAAGGTTCCTTATTTGTTGTAGAACCTCTCTCTCTCTCTCTCTCTCTCTCTCTCTCTCTCTCTCTCTCTCTCTCTCTCTCTCTAACCTATAGATATTAGGCTTATCAGTTTAGTCGCTTATTCAAATGTTTATTAATTTGTTCTTATATTTATGTGCCTCATTCGTTATTTAATGTTCATGAAATATTTTATTTTGTCTCACCACACATTAATAATCCTTCAGTGACACGTGAATTTCGGTGCATTTTAACAGTTTGTGTTTCATTTCAATTGCTTCATTATAAGGATGCAGTGATTGTGTAGCATGATAAGTGTTAAAACCCACGAGAAAAAGTACGTTTAAGCAGAATAACGAAGCCATTATTATTTTGCATTGTTACGTCGAGGGAGAAACTCCTCACTTTTATAAGGACGTCAGTGCTCATACCTCATCCATCCATTCCATTCGCTTCTTAGTCGACGAGACGGAAAGAATCGTGACAAATTAGGAATAGAGGATCTGGAGACTTATAAATCCCCCTGGGATGCAATATGCCGTTGTGTGCAAGCAGAGGTAATCCAGACTCTTCTAAAATAAATGGCCAAGACTGAATCCCATTTCTCATTCTTCTTCTTCTTCGTCTTCTTCTTCTTCTTCTTCTTCTTCTTCTTCTTCTCTTTCCAAGTCTCATAAAACTCCGCGTACCCTTTAGAGGTGGATCAAAGAGACGCAAGGAGATTTGTAAGGTAAAATAAGTCCATTCCGATTATCTGTAGCGAGGGTTTTTTTAGGGGTTTTTTTATCATGTAGGCCTGTCAGTAATAGATCGTCGTTCCCATTGCTAATTTCTTTTACGTGGGACTGGTTTGAATATTGTAATCTTCTTTGTTGTATTGATATATAGGTTTGTATTCGCTGATGCTACTTCAAAGTGTGTCGGGTCTTGGCTTGTCTGCTCAGAATGGCATCATAGCAGTTTATTTATGGATTTATTTCTCAGTTTTTAATTGTACATTTAATTAGGTGAGGATTTTTCCATTATCTACGTAAATTTATATTATTTTTAAAGATTATCCCATCCCACCATATCTCTCTCTCTCTCTCTCTCTCTCTCTCTCTCTCTAGCATGTGTAGAAAATGCAACAAATCATTAACTTTCTCTCTTTCTCTGTGTTCCATATTTATCTGTTTAAAAATATTAAAATAAACGTGCTCGTGAAATCTTACATATTTTTTTAAATTAAAATGGAAGCAGTTAAAAACCTTTGTAGGCTACATTTATTATATTGTTCGTTAATTATTAAATGGCCAAATTTTACAGAAGGCCTAGTGTTAATTAATTGTAAAAAAGGCGTTGGGAAAAATTTCCCTGTGTAAATAATGACGATCAGTTGATATCGTGTTGGTAATTCTTTTTTTTCCTTGTAATTCAGTCTAATAGAACAATTAATTTTTATCATATATTAATGGATGACAACACTCATGTCCTGGCAAAGTCAAAGTCGTCAGTTTCAGTCCTCCCCCCAGGGGAGTGCCTCTGGGGCGAACGACAGCCGGGCGACCCCCACGACGTCACTGACGGGGGAGCGAACTCTAGTCCCGAGATACATGCCGGACCCGGTGGGCGCGAGTTCGATTCTCGACCATTCCATTGAAGGGTCAAAGATGTGTATTTCTGGTGATAGAAGTTCACTTTCGACGTGGTTCGGAAGTCACGTAAAGCCGTTGGTCCCTTTCTGAATAACCACTGGTTCCATGCAACGTAAAAACGCCATACAAACAAACAAGAACGCTACCAACTGTACTTTTTCCTGCCCGCACTTTTTCTCTACACCCACAGACCTTAAAAACTACTAAGGCTAGGAAAGTATATCTTAGTTTAAGCAGACCACTGAGCTGACTAACCGCTCTCCTAGGGCTGGCCCGACAAATTAGATAATTTTACGCAGCTAGGAACCAGTTGGTTACCTAGCAACGGGACCTACAGCTTATTGTGAGATCCGAGCCACATTATATCGAGAAATGAATTTCTAATCACCAGAAATTCATTCCTCTGATTCCATGTTGGCGGAGCGGGGAGTCGAACTCGCGACTATCGAATCGGTTTGTATATCAACAAGAATCAATGAATATAAAGTTATACATATATTATGCATATTTGATTGAATACTTCATCGTTGTTGCGTTATGCTGAATTGTTTGAATCTGGATATCATCGATTGGTGGCATATAATGTTAAAAAAAAAACGTTGCGTTATATTATTTTTGTCAGTGCGCATGTGTGTTAAAATGTTTATAAAAAAAAAAAATAACGGATTAGCGGAGAACGAATAGATTTTCATTTCCGTTTTTTTCTCCCATTTTGTAGCACTTTGTAAATAACGCAGCGACGGATTTTCGTTCAACAACGGATTTTGGTGTTGTTGAGTGATTTACGAAGCAATATTTTGAAGAGATCGGCTCCCCTCAAAAATAACAAGCGACTTGCAGTGATATTTAAAGGCCTCTGCGTCTTGCGTAGGTTTGCGCTAAACTGCTGTTTGGATTTTGGAGGAGGAGGAGGAAAGGGAGGGAGTAGGAAGATGGAGGAGGAAGTTGGAGAGATGGGGGAGGAGGGAGAGGGAGGGAGGCGGACGTTGAAGAGATGGAGGAGTAGGGGGAGAAGTAGGAGGAGGAAGGAGTTGGAGAGATGGGGAGGAGGAAGTTGGGTAGATGGAGGAGTAGTGGGAGATGTAGCAGGAGGAGGAGGAAAAAAAGAAGTAGTAGAAGAGATGGAGGGGAGGAGGAGGAGGAGGAAGAAGAAGTTTGAGATATGGAGGAGAGGAGGAAGGGAGGAGGAGAGGAGAAGTGAGGTAGGGGAGGAGGAGGAGGGAGGGCGAAGGGAGGAGGAAGAATTGTACAGATGGAGGAGAGGAGGAGAAAGAAGAAGTTTGAGATATGGAGGAGGAGGAGTAGGATAGGAAGAAGAAGAAGTTGGGGAGATGGAGGAGGAGGAGGACGAGGAGAAGGAGGAGGAGAGAAAGCTCCGGAGGAGGGCGAAGGCCAGATGGAATAGGTGGAGAAGTAGAAATACGAGTGACTAAGAGGAGAGAGAGAGAGAGAGAGAGAGAGAGAGAGAGAGAGAGAGAGAGAGATGACGAGAAAAAAAAGATGAAAATCGAAACAATGTTTTTTCCACAGGAGATGAGTCCTTGAGGTTATTTTTTTTCCTCACTGGTTTTGGTGCTGATTGGAAAACGTTGCTTTGCCATATTGATTCTCTCGCTTTCTTGGTATTTGTTTTTCTGTTATCTTCCTTCTTTTTCGGCTTTTGAAGTTCACTGTGTGTTTGTTTGTTTTGAGGCCGTCGAGTCAGAAGTTTGGGAGTAAAGGGAAAACCTGCTTGTTACGTGCGCGGACTTGGAGAAAGGTGATGACAGAAATGATGGAAGTATAACTTGAATGTTGACAGTATAACTTTATGACATTATGTAATTATCTGCACACACACCTATATATATATAATATATATATATATATATATATATATATATATATATATATATATATAATGGTGTATATATATATGTATATATATATATATATATATATATATATATATATCTATTATAATACATGGTATATATATATATTATATACATATATATATATACATATATATACACATATATATATATATATATATCTCTATATATATAATATATATATATATATATATATATATATATATACATACATATATATACACACACACACACATATATATATATATATATAAGTCTATATATATATATATATATATATATATATATATATATATATATATATACATGCATACATACATACATACATACACATATTACCGTACGTACATGTGTTGGTTTTTTATGTATTATACATACTTGCCCTGCAGTTTTATCAGTACGACGCATAGTACCAGTGTTGTGTTAGTAAAAGTCACATAACAACCATGTATTTACGTCGTAAATATAAACAGGGTTTTTGTTTTGTATGCAACATATATTGACAACCTAAAATATCTTAAAGTAATCAACATTAGCAGTCGTCGTATCCGGGTCATTAAGACGTATGTCTGATAATTTAGCTGAAATAGGAAAGTCAAATAAATACAGATAAACATATCAGAAAAGTCTACAAAATAACAGCCTATTCATCCCCTTGTCCGTACCTTTATCGTGAAAAAAAACTGCAAAGAACAAGAACGGAGACTGTTGTGCTTTCGTTTTGTTCTTTGCCCAGACCCAAACATTCATTTTTGCGCCTCATTCCGCTGGAATCCGAAAGAGTGATTCAATTGGGGAATCAAAGGACGAAAGGGAAAGGGGAATCTGAAGAGAAGTAGCTGGTAATCCCAAATTGTTGGTAATCAATGAATTCACTTTACCGGATAAAGCACCGGGTCTTAACTGTTTTTTTTTTTTTTTTTTTTTTTTTTTTTTTTTTTTTTTATAACCTTCCTGAGATTCATTATGTCAGCTAAAAGGAATACATGGTTAGAAATATCTTAAGTACATTTGATGAAAAAATATGCATATTGTGATTATCTAGAGTTGTGGCTTTGGGAATCATGTGGATATTTGGAATACCTTAAAATTTCCGAATATGAACCTACAACCTTTCTTATTTCTCGATTGGTAAACAGAAAGAGCTGGAAAGGTTTGTCTTTATTTCATGTTAAGTCATTTTCGCTTGGCATGACCAATTTGCTCTTGCTTATACGAATGATCCCATCGCCATTGTTGTAAGAATTCTTTCCACAACAGTACGTTTTGTTATGTAATTGCTTGCATGAGTGACGATTGTACAATTTTTCATTTTTACAATGGATAATTATTAATCTACTCAAATTGCTACTTTATTTTCATCTTTGCCGTGTTGAAAAACGGTTGAAGTTTTGTTATCTTGTTTAGTGGACATGACAGATGAATCACTGTATTATTTTAACCTGCATATCAATACAAAAAATATTTTAGCTAGCTTCATGGTCTTCTGGCTTGCTTTTCTCGTATGTCATATAATATCATTTAGATCGACTGTGAAAAACTTGTTTACATATAGTTAGGCATTTAACCTTACTTTCAAATATCTGTAGATAGAACTTATTTTGCAGTTGCAAAGAAAAACTGCAACAACAGCTGACACTTTCCAGCGTTCTTCGAAAGGTAAACTTTGGGGACAGGTACACCTGTCTAACTTGATCAGTTGAGTGAGGTGGATCTTAAGCCCTGATGTCAAAGATGTAGGCTGAGATAGCGTAAGATTTAATGATGAATTGCCTGTAATCTAGACGTCTTACTCCATGAAATTCTTTAGCTTACATGATAGCGATACTCAACGATCTGACTGTTTAGTAATGTCAGGCAGGGTATTTTTCTCGTAACTGAACTGTGTTAGTTCAGTTACGAGAAAAATAGGCCTCAAAATGCTTTTTAAGCTCCAGAAAAAGTCCCGAAAGCTGATAGTGAAGATGAAGTGAACAAATTTTATCAGTTATTTGGCTTTCCTTAGAAGCATGGTTCTCTGTGGAGTGTCTCTTATCATTATGATTATGTACAAAGCTAATTAATAAAATAGAAAAATTCTTCTTGTTTGGGTGTCTGTACGTAAATTAACGTGTATTTTATTTTAATTCTAATTGCAGGACGTCTAGAACTGATGCTTAATGATTTTAAAACATAATTTTGGTCCAAATCAGTGAAATTGCTTATTTGGCTGCTAGACTCCATTTCAACATCACAAGGTGTAACCTTTGCGTACCTTACATATTCGAATACAAGTTAATCAAAGATTATTAGGAAATTCAATTCATATAACTACGAAGTTCAGTAATTACCTTCCCAAATAAAATAACTGTTAGAAAACGTTCAGAGGTGTAAAGTACAATTCATAAATCATCAAATATTCTTCTTGTTAAGAGGTCAAACTAGAAGGAACTATAGATTATGGTTCTATGAGACGCAAAGCATCCGAATTCAACACGAAATTAAACACTTTTTTTAAATAATTGAAATGCTATCCGTTAATTACGAAATCCAGTCGGAATATTTTGACTGTAATGAACATCATTAGCATTCATTTGCCGCGTTTCCGGAATATTTAATTACAGCTAGTTTGACATTAAATTGATAATTTGATTACAGGCAATTCATCATATAAAGAGCTTTTAAATTCGTTAATTCATTGTAATCCAATTACCGAGTTTGTGTTCTAAAATGTCACGAGAAATCAGTCAGAATAGATCTTGGATTATGGAAATCAGATTCTAACGTGTTTTGTTGTTAATATACGTTTTTATAAATGTTATTGAAAGGAATGAGGATTTTGACACCCAAATTAATTACTCTGTAGATGTAGTTTTCCCCCTAAGTTTTTTTTCCTCTGTTTGGTGCTACGAATTAAGTAAATGTTTGCTCTCCTTATTTAATTATCTTTAGAAGAGGGAGTGTAATAGTGATGATGATGAAGAGTCCGGAAAGGATAACAAGACGTCAGTCAGCCTTAATATCGAGGGTATAGGCATGACGCAACCATCAGCCAATGTAATGTCGGACTGTCTTTGCGTTTACACACTTACACACAAAAAAGTCATTACCTATTGCTCTTCGTAGGCATATTAACGGAATGATGTCGAAAACAATATTACTTGTGCAATATTTCTTTTTACAATAGTTCTTGCAGCATTTCTGGTTACAGTATTTATGGTTACAATAATTCTTGCAATATTTCTTATTACAATATTTTTTTCAGTATTTCTCGTTAAAATATTTCATGCAATATTTCTTGTTACAATATTTCTAGCAATATTTCTGGTTACAATATTTCTGGCAACATATCTTGGTACACTATCATGCAATATTTCTTGTTACTGTTGCTGGCGCGTATCTCACCGGCTGGTACAGTAATGAGTCATAATCCACTGTATCTTTCACATTAAATTTTTTTGTATATGCTGTATTTCTTAACATTTTTGTTTCTTTCTCCTTCATACGTAATATTTCTTCCCTCAGTCCTTCTATTTGGCAAAGTCTTCTTCCGGCAAGAAACTCATTAATAACAGTGATTTCCCAACTGTCGAATTTGCCCTGATTGCTTCCAATATTTTACCATCCCCTTTCCAAACACATTTCCATTGTATTCGCTGTGGTTAATGTTCCTTTTGCATCTCTCGTCCCCACTGGACACAACAGACGGAGTCGATGTCGTTGTCTTCCTCACAAGGACGCGCGATTTCAAGATGTGTATATCATAGCGTTTGTTTGTACTATGGTGTTTTTGACGTTGCATGGAAACCAGTGGTTTTTCAGCAACGGGTGGACCAACGGCTTTACGTGAACCTTCCGAACCACGTCGAGAGTGAATTTTCTATCGCCAGGAATTACACATCTCTCACCCCCTCAATGGAATGCCCGAGAATCGAACTTGCTGGCACCGAGGTGGCAGTTCAAGACCATACCGATCACGCCAACTGAGGCGCTGTGTATATCATATCGTCTCCGTATTCATATGTGCTTCTCATTTATTTTGTATTTGTCTGCACAAATTTTTTCCTCCCTCTTGAACCCAACTGTGTAATTGGCCTTTCGTAAAAATGTCGATTTTAACTTTTTTCGATTTTGTAGAGGTTGAATTCACTCGACCTGATTTTACCCTCTGTTTACAAGTCATTAATGGCCGTATGGGTAATTTAGTCATTGTTGCCAGTGGGATGATAATATTCTCTCTCTCTCTCTCTCTCAATCTCTCTCTCTCTCTATCTCTCTCTCTCTCTCCTCCTTGTTTTGTATACTGGGAATTAATAGCCGTAAGTGTAATTTCGCAATCATTACCAATGCGACCTCTCTCTCTCTCTCTCTCTCTCTCTCTCTCCCTCTCTCTGTCTTACACACCACACATACACACACACATTTGCATGTCCTAGTTGGGTCACCAATCTCATTAAAGTATTTAGATGTGAAAAATATTCTCAAATAACGAACAAAATGAGAAGACAATTCTCATCACCAATTTCTTAAGTCTCTCTCTCTCTCTCTCTCTCTCTCTCTCTCTCTCTCTCTCACCATCTTCCTCCATGAATTTGAATGCTAATTAAGCCAATGTTCGACACGTGAATTTTATCTCCACGACTGACCCACTTTCATTATCTCTGTTGAATGTTTGATCGGTTGATGGAGTTGATCTCATCCACTTCTATTCTCTCTGTTCTTTCTATTCTCTCTGTTCTGTCTATTCCCTGTTCTCTCGAGGAGATAAAAACGGAATCGCGTAGTTTCATTAGGGGAAATTCATCAAGTCTCCTAGTGTTCGTGTAATTTAGTGTATATGCTTGAGTAGTTTTCTTAATTTCCACAGAGAGAGAGAGAGAGAGAGAGAGAGAGAGAGAGAGAGAGAGAGAGAGAGAGAGAGCGATACGAAAATTAGGCATGAGATATGCGTACATATTACTTATAGTTTCAAAGTTTTAACTGTAATTTAATTACCATAAGGTTACTTGGCGATTATGCTAACGCTGATCAAATGTATTCGTACAATGTATGTGCATGTAAAGGACCATGATGTGACACATTATTATTATCTGTAATTTAATTACCTTAAGGTTACTTGGCAAAAATGGTAATATTAATTAAATATATTCGTAGCATGTATGTCATTCTAAGGACCGTAATATGTCACATTGTTGATTTCATCATCATCATCGTAGATTATTATATACAGGCCGATTGAAATCTAGACGTAATGAAATTGGTTCAAGTAAAGGAAACTAAAACGTTTCTTGGAGTCACAAGACTTGTTAAAAAAAAGAAAAAAAAAGTGCTGTTAGAGAATATAAAACGAGAATCAAGTCCAAGTTTAATTTACCGAACGGAGTCAAATAAAATCATGAAATTCGAACTTTGCCGACGTTGTTTTAATTTGCTTTGAAATACACCTGAGAAGGGAGGGAGAGAGGAAAAAAGTTAGAGGATTGAGGTAGAGAGGGAGAAAATTGGAGGAAATAAGGGAGAGAGGAAGAAAAATTAAAGGAATTGAAGGAGAGAGGGAAAAATAGAGGAAATAAGGGAGAAAAATAAGAATAGGAAATGAGGGAGAGGGAGAAAAAATTAAAAGAACCGAGGAAAGAGGAAGAAAATATTCCGAGGAATTGAGGGCAAGAGGGAGAACAATTAGAAGAACTGAGGGACAGAGGAAGAAAAATTCGAGGTGAATAGAGGAAGAGAACGAGGACAAGATAGGCATTGAGGTAGAGAAGGGAGGAAAAGAAATTATAGGAAATGAGGGAGAGATTAGAAAAGAAAAGAAAAGGAGGGCGAGGAAGGAAAGAAAAGGAATTGAGTGAGAAATGGAAAGAAAAAGGAATTAAGGGAAAGAGGGAGGAAAGAAGATGAATTGAGGGGGAGAGGAAGGAAAGTTAGAGCAGTTGGGAGAGAGAGGGAGGAAATAAAAAGGAACTGATGGACAGAGGAAAGGAAGACGAGGCGTTCAGGGAGAGAGGGACGAGGAGAAGGATAGGAATTGAGGGAGAACGGGAAGAAAGGATAGGAATTGAGGGAGAAAGGAATAATTGAGGGAGAGAGTGATAGAGGAAGAGGAATTGAGAGAGAGAGAGAGAGAGAGAGAGAGAGAGAGAGAGAGAGAGAGAGAGAGAGAGAGAGATGTGAAATTTAGGCAATTAGCGATATTTTTCACGAATTCCTCAGAATAATAATTTATTTTAACCTTACTGCCTGTGACTTGCTCTTTCCTGGAATAGAGTGCCACGTTTTTGTCTTTGCAATCAAGTGGAATTGCGATGGAATGTCATGCATTTGTAAATGAGAGAGAGAGTAGAGAGAGAGAGAGAGAGAGAGAGAGAGAGAGAGAGATTAAGTAGGTAGAAGTGCATTGATTTTAACTTTAAAGTTGCGTGACTGAGAACTGTCGAAATCGACGAGGGATTACTTTGCTGTTGGTAGCATTGTACTGTAGAAAAAGGAAAATGACAACTGTAGTGACAAAAGATAGCATTTTTCGTGGTTCTTTATATAAGTGATTAATTTAGTGCCTTAAGGCTGGCGAATCAGTAATTATAGTCGCCGACGAAGAAAAAACTTTTATAATATTTGCGAAAATGTTATGTTTTATCTGATACCTGACTATAACTCTATTTAGACTGTCTAAATTTCTATCTTTACTGTGTGTAGGTGATTGAGTGCGCGCGCGCAATTTGTCAACTCCGGGCTCATTCGTGTCATAAATAATCTTGCCGAGAAAGTCGTCCAAGTTGTGTCGAATTTTATTTACTTCGGTTACAGAGGTAGCAATTAAAGATGTTTGCCCATCAGGTGAGAAAACACATTCAGTGATAACAGTCGAACAGATAAGAACATACAGTCGATGGCAAAAGTCAGGAAGAATGCAAACCAGAATCAGTGAAAGCCGAACGGATGAGAAAGATATAAAAGTAAAGCTTGATTGACTTATCACAAACGAAATCTTATTACAGAGCCCTTTCGTGGAGAGAAAGACTACATTAAAAGGAAAGGAACACAAAAGGAAGGGATTCTGCCGCATGGCTGGAATTTGAATGATATTTTTAAATTTAGAGAAAAAAAAGGTATTGTAATGGTACATTCAGAATCTATAAGTAATTAATCTGTTATTTTATTTATCCATATTGAGTTGCTTATCCTTTGACATTCTCTATTTATTTTCCATTACCTTATTACGTCATCTCTGGAAAAACCATCAGATGGAGAATATCCACCCAAGTCGGAAATGCTTTATAAGATACCTACTAAAAAATATTCTGAAAAGGAAATCCTAATTTCCTAAGTTATCTTGTAGAACTGTGGCCATATCCAGAGTTTATCGAGTTAACCTCTACCGTCTTTACTAAAAATATAATTAAGGAACTATAAATGAAGACAGAAAACATTGTTCCTCGTGGTGAACTAAATCTTAGGAAAGGTTTAAAAAAAAATTCAAAATTGAATTCATGTCCAACTAAAAATGAAGGTTTAAAACCTTGCTGGCAACGAGTGCAACGTTTGAATCATTTTCTTTTCTTTTTCTTTTATTTGTTTTGTCATATGTCCAAAATTCTGTACTGTAGACTTGCTGGGAAAAGAAAACGCGAGAGAAATGCTCCAGAAAGTCGTAAACACGGACTTTTACCGGATCGCAAAGTGACCAATATAAAAAGTGACATGTTGGACCTTCCCCCAGAAAATGGAAGCAGAGGGAAGGAAAAAAACGTGGAAAGTGCGATAGAAGATATAGCACAGAAACATGGACGAGGAAATTCCCAAAAGTGAATATAAAAGGTGGGATGAAGAACGAATATAAAGCAAAACGATGTTCCGACCTCTTTATTGAATTTTATTTTATAATATATATATATATATATATATATATATATATATATATATATATATTATAAATATGATATATTATATATATATCTATATATATATATATATTATATATATAGATATATATATATAGTACTATATAGATATATATAGATCTATATATATATATATATATATATATATATATAGATCTATATAGATCTATATAGATGATATATATATAATATATATATATATATATATATATATGTATATCTATATAGATATATATAGATCTCTATATATCTATATATATATATATATATATATATATCTATATTATTAAAAAAAAAAATATATATATACACACACATATATATAAATATATATAAAAAATATATATATATATATATATATATACATATATGTAAGTGTTTACATATATATATGTAATGAATACAATATGAAATACAGATATTTCCATATCTGTAAATAAACCCATGACCTAAGGGGTCATGGTGAGATAGGAGAGCGATCAGTAGCCACAACAGGACGTAAAACTAGACCATGCCATGCGATGCTTGCAGTGGGCCTCTGGTTTGCAAGATGCCTGTATCAACAATTTTCATCACTCTTGTAAACAGATCACAGCACTTTCCATAAGAAGCTGGTGACATATCACCTGTAGAGGAAACACGTGACTTCCGAGTCATATCTGTTATTTTGTATATGCTGAGATAGCTATTGTCAGCTATCGATGCGACCCTCTTTGAATGTTAGTTCTCTCCTGATTAAGATAAAATAGTTCCTGTCTTCAGTGAAAGAAAATTCTTAGGTAATCTAGTATTCCTTCAGAAGCCGGAAGAGTAAAGAGACTTCAGTGTTCTTTTCCAAAAATAGTTAAAATTCTAGTCTTGTCACGGAAGCAAAACTCATTCTACTTTGGCATTTATATTTCGTAGTCGTAAAACGAGAGGTGGTTTATCGGTGGAGGGTGTTGGTGACAAAAATTGGTGTAGGTGAGGAGGAAGACTAAGTCCTACTGTTGTGGCTTACACTTCTTCTTCTGTTGGGTTTATCTATCTAGCTGAAGTGAGTGTCACTCTAGCCTCTGCATAAGTAATAGGTTCTTGAACTGTCCTTTATCTCTGTTACTTTGCTCTAACTTTATACTGAAGTTCTGAAGTCTTTGTCTTTACAGTGTCATATATAAAAGGATAATAAGCATTGTTGCTCACACGAGGTTCTCTTGATCTGTTGCCAATTCCAAGACAATTTTTTTTTTTTGGATGAAGTCCACTATAGGCGACCAGTGTCGCAAAATATATTGTATTCCAAATAAAAAAAAAAAAAACGCCTAATGATATTGTGACAATGAAGGCTGCATCTGGGATTTAATTGTGTAGGTAGGAAATGTTTTGTGAGATAAGTCAGGAGTTGCGTGTTTCGGTACAATGCCAGGACTTTACGAATTCATATCTCTAGTTAAAACAGATTCAGTCATTTTTATTTTCTGAAAAGAAAACTATTGCGCTGGGTTTGTTTGTCTGTCTGCACTTTTTTGTTTTCGTCCGCACTCAGATCTTAAACACTACTGAGGCTAGAGGACTGCAAATTGCTATGTTTAATCATCCACCCTCCAATCATCAAAACATACCAAATTGCAGCCCTCTAGCCTCAGTAGGTTTGATTTTATTTAAGGTTAATGTTAGCCATAATCATGCGATCTGGCAACGATATCGGCTAGGCCACCAACGGGCCGTGGTTGAAGTTTCATGAGACCACCGAAAGATAGATATATTTTCGGTGGCCTTGATTATACGATGTAACAGAAAACTCGACTGCGCCGAATAAATTTTTAACTTTTTTGTTTTTGTTTTATTTACTTTCTCTTATTTTCGTTATCTTGAACATCAGTGGTCATCAGTGTTTGACATTCTTATTATTGCACAGTATATTTTATGCACTCTCACATGCTAGCAGAAAAATGCATTGTCCCATTCGCTACTCAACGATTACAATAAGGAAAGAGGAAAAATAGTCAAAAAAGTGTTACAAGATCTCTGTCCATCCTCGACTGGCTGCTGTTCAGACTGTGAGTCGCCGCCGTCTTGTCTTAACTAATATTTGTAACTGCATAGCTTCCGAGACGGTCGTTAAAGGAGTAGTTCCGTTCCTCACGTCCTCTGATCCTTACAGAGGAATTTCTCTTCTCTCTAGTAAATATATCGTAGTATAAGTAGTAAATAAGTATTTGGATCGGTTATACGTATATGTAGATAGAGATAGATAGAGAGAGAGAGAGTTGGATAGGATATACATATATGTAGAGAGAGAGAGAGAGAGAGAGAGAGAGAGAGAGAGAGAGAGAGAGAGAAATGTAATAGATTAGGAGAAAAAATTCACCTTGTTTTTGTAATCAAATCATTATATTTTTGCTATTGGCCGTTGTTATTATTTTTATATAATAAAGATAACTTAAGCCACTGATAACATGATGATTGAATCGACACTTTATTTATGATACTGATAAGGTAATGGCGATGATGACTGATATTGTTGAGATGAGAATGGAGCATATACTATAATTGAAATGATCTTTGCCAGCGTATAATATTACCAGGCAAACGAATCCGTTTCGGGTCAAGCTGGGAGCTTAACCTTGATGATGTTGAATAATTTTTGGGATAGGTTTCCTTCAAAGTTTAGAGAGCACTTTCTCCAGGGACTGACCTGAAAGGTGCTTGGCCCCCACCCGCCCCCCCCCACCCCCCCCCGACCCCCTCCTGCGCCCCCACCCCCCTTCTCTTGTTGTCCTAAAGGACCTTTGCAAAACCCACAGGCCTTTAGTCAGGGGCTGGATCAAGCTTGCCAAGAGGAATGGTGTAGATGGATCAGAATTATTTATCCTGGTATTCCAGGACAAATAAAAATATACATTTAAACTTTGCGTGAAATTTGTTTATTATGGTTCTTTTATGTTGATGATTTCTTGGGTAGTTTATATTTGTGAGTGGAAGTGCAAATTAACTCTACAGGACTTGCTTAACAGTGATTTTGTCACAAAAAAATCAACGCTAAAAAATAATAAATCACAATGAAACCAACTGTTTTTGTTTTACATTTAATAAAAACTTATGTAAATTTCACGATTATTTTTACAAATGAGTAGAAGTAATTGTTATCCTTTTTTGTGGTGTAATATTCTGAGCAATAGCAAAATTTTAAAAAGAAGTGAGGGTTTCGAAGGAGAATTTCTCGTCTTGTTTCCTACCGGAAGTAATTATGATTACAATAAAATATAGCGCCAAGTACAAAGCATCCATATTTAAAATCTCCCCCCCCAAAAATAATACGAACTCATTATGGAAATGGACAATTTCCTCCAAGTCAAAAAATTAATTCGAACAACTTATGTAAAACTGATGTCAAATCATTTATCAAAGTGAACGTGCTGAGTGAAGTAATTGCGTCTAATCCGGCTTCCAACTTTCTGAATGTGAAGAGAGTCTGAGGTGCACTTGACAAGCTTAGCAAGTTCTTAAGGCACAGGGAAGCGCTGCTTTCCCTGTACGTGCTTCCGGGATCTGAAGGGGTAGGAGGCATTATTTTGATGAAATGACAGGTATTACCTTTTTATTTATTCCTTCCTTTTTTTTTTCATTAATATATTTGGATATTTCAGTCTCAAGGGAGAGACTGACATGTCGATCTTCTTCTTCCCAGCTTTAACCCATTTTTATATGGGGTTGCCGCTGTGAATGAGTCGTCTCCATTAATTTCTGTCCTGTGCATCGTTCTCGTTAATACCTTTCCATAACCTATCTTCCCCTACACAATCACGCCATCTCTTTCTTGGTCTTCCCTTCTTCCTTCTACCCCGCACTTCCATTTCCATCGTATGTCTTCCAACGTGATGTTCCTCTTTTCGTAACACTTGTCCATACCTCGAAGCCTTCCTCTGACATTTCGATGTAAGTGATTTCATTTAAAAACCACATTTAAATTTCATCATTCTATATATATATATATATATATATATATATATATATATATATATATATATATGTATGTGTATGTATGTATGTATGTATATATATATATATATATATATATATATATATATATATATGTATGTATGTATGTATGTATGTATATATATATATATATATATATATATATATATATATATATATATATATATATATATGTATATAATATATATATATATATATATATATATATATATATATATATATATATATATATATATATAAATATAAAGCCACGTAAGAAGGCGAGTGAACCCTGGAACTTGGAACAAGTACTTTCGCAGTATATTCTACAGTGTGAATTTGAAATGTAGAATAAACTACGAAAGTTTCACCCGCCTACATATGTGGATTTCATGATATTCTCGAGCGCATGGGACTTTCGTGATACATTGAATAATATATATATATATATATATATATATATATATATATATATATATATATATATATTATTATTATATTATATATATATATATATATATATATATATATATATATATATATATATAATAACTTTAATTATTCAGGGCCGTTGACAAATGTGACATATTCTACTAATAAATCACAATCCTTTTTGTCTTTTTTTTTTTTTTTTTTTTTTTTTTGTGTGCAATTAAGCGGGTTTTCATGATTTGCAGGTTCAAGGTATTGTAGTTCATTCTTATTGTTGTGGTTTTTAACTTTGTCAGTGTGTTGTAATGTGGAATATAAACTCCTTTTTGGTTGGTACGGTTGTGGTCTTTAAGAAATGATAGGTTGATAACTTCTAATATGAAACTGGTTTTGAAAGTGTTAACAAATAACATAAGGCGAAAAATAAATTTGGAGTCATGTTTTATTTTTGCGTACTTACGAAGAAAGGAAATAAAAAATTTTTGTGTATTTTTGCGAATATATGAAGAAAGGAAATACAAAAAACTTTTTTATTTTCGTGTACTTATGGAGAAAGAAAATAAAATATAAAAACTTTTTTCATGAGAGAAAATAAAAGGAAAAACCTCATTAGACTATGGAACCAAAATAATTGTTTAATGAGAATAAGAAAATTCAAGCGATCAGAGAACTTAACAATCGAAATTTGAAGAAGAAACTTTGTAAGAACCTATCCAATTTATTTCCTCCTCTTCCTCTTATCAAAAGTTTCCGCAGCATCGAACGATGTTGGTTTTCTCAATGAGAAACTTCAAGGGAAAAAAATAAATTTAATTTTGAGTGTTTTTTCTTAGTCATTTAGTCAGAACAAGAAAAAAATGAACACAGTTTAACTCTGTACGTCGTTTAATTTTCTCTCTCTCTCTCTCTCTCTCTCTCTCTCTCTCTCTCTCTCTCTCTCTCTCTCTCTTCTTCCGTGACGGCACTGAAGCAGAACACAAGGAAAAAAGAAAAAAGATTAATCTCTGGACATTGTGCAATCTGTGTGTGAGTGTGATTGTGTGTGTGTGTGTGTTCCGATGATTAATTAAATTGGTGATGGGAGATGTCTTTTATGAATTGGGTAAAGTTCACTACATTCAGCCCTTTCAATGGGAAGATAACATATTTGCTTTCTGAAAGTGTGTGTTGTTTTTTTTTCTTTTGTTCCCTTTAATTAAATATGTTAAATTTGTCTTTGTCTTGGCGAGGGTGGGTGTGAAGAGTGTAGGAGCGTGCTTAAGAAGAAAAAATCTCCACAGAGGAATCAGAAGGAAAGCCTTGCATATTCGTTTTATTGTTTGTTTGTATGTATGGGGTTTACGTTGCATGGAACCAGTGGTTATTCAGCAAGGGGACTAACGGCTTAACGTGACTTCCGAACCACGTCGCGAGTGAACTTCTATCACCCAAAAATACACATCTCTGACCCCTCAATGGAATGCCCAAGAATCGAACTCGCGGTCACTGTATTGTGACAGGCAAAGACCATACCAACCACTCCACTGGGCGCTTTATATTCGTTTTAGTATGAAAGAAAACGTGGTAACGTAGGAGCCTGCTAGCATGTATATATTTCAGATACATTACTCAAGTATTGATATTCAATCTAAACTGAGATACAAAAAGTCGTTGTTCGTTTTTTATAAAGAAATTAAGCACGAAAATGACACAGGTTCTATATGTATATTTATATTATATATATATATATATATATATAATATATATATATATAATATATATATATATATGTATATATGTTTATATATATTTATAATACACATATATATATATATATATATATATATATATATATATATATATATATATATATATATATATATATATATATATATATATGTATATATAATATATATAAATATATATATATATATATATATATATTATATATATATATATATATATATATATATATATATATATTATATATATATATATATATATATATATGTATTTGGTGTGGGTGTATGTAATAAGCAAACTTATTATGTTACGATTTTCTTAACTTTAATTAGAATTTAAAGATCTTGAAAACTATTATGTCAATTTTAAAAGCTGCTGACTATTTTATATTTGAAAATGAGAACATTCCATTGAAGCAAGAGAGGGATAGAATGCTTTTTTTTTTTTTTACTAGGAATTGATGTCGCAGAATTTGCAAGCACTCTATTTCTTTCTCATATTTTTAAGTTAGGTTTGTCATTTTCTTCTATCTATTGCATAGTAATATCTTTTGCAACTAAATCAACAATTATCCGCTGATTAACAACCTCGAGTTTAAGTGTTAATTAACATTTTGGTGTCATTTATCCTTAACACATAAACAATCGACCGTTTTATTCTTGCTATTTCCTTGAGACCTAAAATATTTTGTATTTTCTCTCATTCCATCAGTAAATAGAAAAAAAAATGAAGCACAAAAACTATTCCGTCATTTTCCCTACTTACAATTTTTAACTTCCTGGAAATATAACTTCCTGGAAATAAATATCGTTTTTCAATTCGCAACTTCAGGATGAATTTGGATTTAGAAGTCGCTTTGGGAAATATCCAGAAAAAAAAGTAAATAAATGAAAAAAAATGGCTTTTTAGGCTACCTTCAATTTCCTCGACCCCATGAAATATATTTCTATTTTAATTCGGCAGGTGTACGACTTCCTTCAATGAATGAATACATTTGTTTTAATAAGAAAGCTGACTACATAATATTTAGCTTCTCTCCTATCAAGGAAATATACTGTAAAATTGATTTCTAGATGAGTGGGAAGGCATAGTAGACCGTGCATTGAATATTTAGATCGGAAAAAACAATATGATGATAATGGAGAGAGAGAGAGAGAGAGCGAGAGAGAGAGAGAGATAGAGAGAGAGTGAGTGTTTCAACACTTCTGGTCCCATGTGCCCTATCCGAAGAAATAGCTCAGTCAGCCCTTGGCCAACTGAAGAATTAAAGTGTCGTAGAAAACGAATATGTACATATTTTAATAGTCTTCCCCAGTCTCTCCAACCTACCCCACTACTCTACCCCACTTACAACCCAACCCCCCTCATCGCCCACTTTGTAGATTGAGACTTTCTGTTCCGCTTGACCAACGGTTTTGTTCTTTGCTTATCTTCAAATGGTGTCCACTTATTTCACTCCTTCCCTCCTTCCTTTCTGGGATATCAGAAGACGTTTCTTTGCCACCATTAGCTGATGGAAAATCGGTTTAAAAGGATGAATTGTTTTCGTAAACAAATGTCTCTAATGTCGAAAGCTTTTGAAAAATGTTAAAGAGACGGTCTCAGAACAAAATTTAAATTTAGTCACAACGTCACTTCTGGAATTGAAGCAATTTAAGCTATTTGTGTTGTGGTTTGCTTTGCCTAAATTAAGTCAATTCCACGATAGGCCTATTAACAAAATCGAGCTTTGTTTGTGATTTGAAAGTGTGTGCTCAGGTGCGTCCTCTGGAGGTCTGATAAATTAACAGTAACGGATCGCCTCTGCTCTTGATAACATAATAAATATAGCAATGTCGTTATGTCATAGCTGTAACATTCTACTAAAATGAAAATTGCCATCAACTACTTTTGATTGATAAAATTCCTATTTGTTTTCCGTATAGTAAGGAAAATCCAATAAGATATCTGACACCCAGACATTCTCTTTCTACTATTTGTTGTTTACGTTCCAAGATGTCTCATCTGGGACGACTTCTTGGAATGACCTAATGGAAAAATTCCCTTAAGCTCAATACGAATACAAGCCTTTTATGATGTTTTGGATAAAAGAATCCTATAGGAATTTTTACCCTTCGTCTTCTATGGAAGAATCTTACAATTGAAGATATTAATTGAAAAAGACGTAAGGCTTGAAGCATTTAGGAAGAGGAAAAGGCTGTCAGGGAGGTGTTTGTAGGGTTGGATATTAAGATTTATATCTGTATAGCTCCATACATCAGGTCTGATGATTGAAAAAGAATGGCGCCAGATAATTAATCTTCACAATAAATGAATCAGGAAATGAAGTATGATACATTATATTTTCTTGGAAAAATAGTTTTTTTTTATTTTAATTTTTTTTAATTGTATTTATTTGTTTTTTTTCTTTTTTGAAGGAATGGGAAAAAAAACATGGACGAAGACATTGATGTTTAAGAATCTAATCAATTCCCTTGCTTATATCCTATCCAGAAAATTAGATCTTGAAATAAAGTATACTCTCATTTTCTAGAAATATATGATTTTAGATAGGCAGTCATTTTTTAGAAATGGAAAAAATATGGATGAAGACAGAGATGTTAAAGAATCTTGAAGCATTTCCCTTACTCATATCCTTTCAGGTAAATTAGATTTTGAAATTTTATATATTTGTAATTTTCTGGAAAATATTATTTTACATATGCAGTTTTTTTTGAAGTACTAGAAAAACTGTTGGTATAACAGTGGAAGAATCTCTAAGCATTTGCTTTACTTATATCCTAGCTGGAATCATGGAAAGCGATGAAATCTAATATATTTGTAATTTTCTGGAAAACATTATTTTACAAAAGCATTTTTTTTTTTGAAGTACCAGAAAAACTGTTGGCATAGTCAGAGGTGTTTAAGAATCTTTTAGCATTTCCTTTACTCATATCCTAGCTGAAATCCTGGAAAGCGATGAAATTACTTTGCTTTGTTGCAAATGAAAAGCGTGTAAAACTTTGCTGTGGATCTCGTCCCTTGATCGTGAGAATGGACCGGATCTCTTCTATTTTTATTCCTCTCCTCTTACCAGACTCTCGTAGCCATCTACATATCTACTCTCGCTGCACCTTATAAAAACGGAATCACGACGGGACCCCTCAGTCATTTGCTTCCATCCCCATCGCCATTCTCCCTTCCAGGTCGCGATAAATCAACAAAAGTGCCGTTCAGGCTTCCGCCTTCCAGCTGACTCAGTCAGTCGATCAGTTGCGACGGGAGACTCGAGTCTTCCAGCCCGAATTGGATTCAACTTCCAGATCCTTTTCTCATTTTCCTCTTTATGGTTCGTCAGCATCTCGCTGTTGCGACCCTGAATTATTATATTCTGTTTGTTTGTGTGGGGCCGGGGGACCAGGGGAAGGGGGGGGGGGGGAGGTTGTTTACGTAACGGGGAAACAAACTGCTGACGAAGTGAGGTTAGGACTATGAAAATTGGCCGCTGGAGCGTTAAACGTTTTAGGGGAAAAAATGTAGATGTTGCTTTTTTGGTAATTTGTTTAATGTTATTCTTTTAGAAATTTTGAGGGGAAGCGAAATTCTTTTTCAAGATGAGGTCGATTTTTTTTGTTTTCTTAAACTCGTAGACTGGCACAAGTTGAAGGTGAAAAAAGAATATAGCCATGTGAATAAGTGTGATACATATGTTACTTTGTTTAGCCACGTATGAGAAAATATACACATTTCTTGATGTACCTAGTAAGATAAATGGTGTGAGTTTATTGTCATACATTTACCGTCCTCTAAAATATGAAATGTATATTTTGTATACTTATACATAACAGACATTGAGAAATTTTTATGAAATTCACCCTGTCCAGTGCTCCATATTTTTCGTGCAATTCAGGAGTTAGCGGTTCTCTTGACGTGAAGTTATGTTGATTTATTTATTCACTGCAGACGGTAGCATTGACTATATTGTGTTTTCGATCATATATAAATTTTGGCATTATTTGTGCCAACATTACTTATATATGATTGGGATGGGAAATGGGCAGTTGTGGTGAAGATGGAGAAGGGAGTTCGTGTCAAAATTCATAAAGGTGGGTGCTTGTGTCAAAATCCATGTAGATTTGTCATAGTGCCAAAATCCATTAAAGTATGGGTGTTAGTGTCAAAATTCATAATTATGGGTGGTATTGTCAAAATTCATAATTATGGGTGTTAGTGTCAAAAGTTCATAATAATGGGTGTTAGTGTCAAAATTCACGAAGAAGGGTTAGTGTCAAAAT
>NC_087209.1:16164883-16168181 GCF_015104395.2 Macrobrachium nipponense | reverse complement strand
CATCATCATCGTAGATTATTATATACAGGCCGATTGAAAATCTAGACGTGAATGAGATTGGTTGAAGTAAAGGAAACTAAAACCGTCTTCTGGAGTCACAAGACTTGTTAAAAAAAAAGAAAAAAAAAAGTGCTGTTAAGAGAATATAAAACGAGAATCAAGTCCGTATTTAATTACCGAACGAGTCAAATAAAATCATGAAATTCGAACTTTGCCGACGTTGTGTTTAAATTTGCTTTGAAATACACTGAGAAGGGAGGGAGAGAAGAAAAAATTAGAGGATTGAGGTAGAGAGGGAGAAAATTGGAGGAAATAAGGGAGAGAGGAAGAAAAATTAAAGGAATTGAAGGAGAGAGGGAAAAATAGAGGGAAATAAGGATAAGAAATAAAAAAGAATAGGAAATGAGGCGAGAGGGAGAAAAAAATTAAAGAACTGAGGGAAAGAAGAAGAAATATCCGAGGAATTGAGGGCTAGAGGGAGAACAATTAGAAGAACTGAGGGAGAGAGGAAGAAAAATTCGAGGAATAGAGGAAGAGAACGAGAAGCTCCAGGCATTGAGGTAGAGAGGGAGGAAAATTTATAGGAATTTAAAAGAGGAGAGAGAATTAGAAAAGACAGAAAAGGAGGGCGAGGAAGGAAGAAAAGGAATTGAGTGAGAAATGGAAAGAAAAAAGGAATTAAGGGAAGAGGGAGGAAAGAAGATGAATTGAGGGGGAGAGGGAGGAAAGTTAGAGCAGTTGGGGAGAGAGGGAGGAAATAAAAGGAACTGATGGACAGAGGAAAGGAAGACGAGGCGTTCAGGGAGAGAGGGACGAGTTGAAGGATAGGAATTGAGGGAGAACGGGAAGAAATGATAGGAAATTGAGGAGAAAGAATAATTGAGAGAGAGAGTGATAGGAGGAAGAATGAGGATGAGAGAGAGAGAGAGAGAGAGAGATGTTAAATTTAGGCAATTAGCGATATTTTTCGCGAACTCCTCAGAATAATAATTTATTTTAACCTTACTGCCTGTGACTTGCTCTTTCCTGGAATAGAGTGCCACGTTTTTATATCTTTGCAATCAAGTGGAATTGCGATGGAATGTCATGCATTTGAAATGAGAGAGAGAGAGAGAGAGAGAGAGAGAGAGAGAGAGAGAGAGAGAGAGAGAGATATTAAGTAGGTAGAAGTGCATTGATTTTAACTTTAAAGTTGCGTGACTGAGAACTGTCGAAATCGACGACAGGGATTACTTGCTGTTGGTAGCATTGTACTGCAAAAAAGGAAAATGACAACTGTAGTGACAAAAGATAGCCTTTTTTGTGGTTCTTTATATAAGTGAATAATTTAGTGCCTTAAGGCTGGCGAATCAGTAATTATAGTCGCCGACGAAGAAAAAACTTTTATAATATTTGCGAAAATGTTATGTTTTATCTGAAACCTGACTATAACTCTATTTAGACTGTCTAAATTTCTATCTTTACTGTGTGTAGGTGATTGAGTGCGCGCGCGCGCTTGTGTTAGCAGGATCTCTCAAAGACGGACGACCGGAATATGATGACACTTGACAGGTATATATCGTTAGGTAGCTGTCTCGAGACAGTTAAATTTTGGACGGAATTCATTCCTAAGCTGAGGTGGTTTCTGTAACAGCAATTTGTCAACTCATTCGTGTCATAAATAATCGTGCCGAGAAATCGTCCGAAGTTGCGTCGTTTAATTTTATTTACTTCGGTTACAGAGGTAGCAATTAAAGAAGTTTGCCCATCAGGTGAGAAAACACATTTTGTGATAACAGTCGAACAGATAAGAACATACAGTCGATGGCAAAAGTCAGGAAGAATGCAAACCAGAATCAGTGAAAGCCGAACGGATGAGAAAGATATAAAAGTAAAGCTTGATTGACCTATCACAAAGGAAATCTTTATTACTACATTAAAAGGAAAGACAAAGGGAAGGGATTCTGCCGCATGGCTGGAATTTGAATGATATTTTTAAATTTAGAGAATAAAAAGGTATTGTAATGGTATATTCAGAATCTATAAGTAATTAATCTGTTATTTTATTTATCCATATTGAGTTGCTTATCCTTTGACATTCTATTTATTTTCTTTTCCATTACCTTATTACGTCATCTCTGGAAAAACCATCAGATGGAGAATATCCACCCAAGTCGGAAATGCTTTATAAGATACCTACTAAAAATATTTCTGAAAAGGAAATCCTAATTTAAATTATCCTGTAGAACTGTGGCCATATCCAGAGTTATCCGAGTTAACCTCTACCGTCTTTACTATAATTAAGGAACTATAAATGAAGACAGAAAACATTGCTTCCTCGTGGTGGTGAACTAACCCCCCCCAAATCTTAGGAAAGGTTTAAAAAAAAAATTCAAAATTGAATTCATGTCCCACTAAAAATGAAGGTTTAAAACCTTGCTGGCAACGAGTGCAACGTTTGAATCATTTTCTTTTCTTTTTCTCTTATTTGTTTTGTCATTTGTCCAAAATTCTGTACTGTAGACTTGCTGGGAAAAGAAAACGCGAGAGAAATGCTCCAGAAAGTCGCAAACTCGGACTTTTACCGGATCGCAAATGTGACAATATAAAAAAGTGACATGTTGGACCTTACCCCAGAAAATGGAAGCAGAGGGAAGGAAAATACGTGGAAAGTGCGATAAAAGATATAGCACAGACGAGGAAATTCCCAAAAGTGAATATAAAAGGTCGGATGAAGAACGAATATAAAGCAAAAACGATGTTCCGACCTCTTTATTCAATTTTAGTTTATAATAATATATATATATATATATATATATATATATTATATATATATATATATATATATATATATGTGTGTGTGTGTGTGTGTGTGTGTGTGTGTATATATATATATATATATATATATAATATATATATATATATATATATATATATATATATATATATATATATTATATACTATATATTATATATATATATATATATATATATATATATATATATACATATATATATATATATATAAGTGTTTTACATATATATATGTAATGAATACATTATCAAATACAGATATTTTCCATATCTGTAAATGGAAACCCAATGACCATAAGGGGTCACTGGTGAGATAGGAGAGTGATCAGTAGCCACAAGGGAAGTAAAGCTAGACCCATGGCCAGGGATGGCTTTGCAGTTTGTCTGGTTTGCATTTGCCTGTATCAACAATTATTCATCTCTTGTAAACAGGTCACAGTACTTTCCATGAGAAGCTGGTGACCTATCACCTGTAGAGGAAACACGTGACTTCCGAGTCATATCT
>NC_087209.1:16137383-16159883 GCF_015104395.2 Macrobrachium nipponense | reverse complement strand
GGAAAGCCTTGCATCTTCGTTTGAGTATGATAGAAAGAAATGAAACAAAACGTGGTAACGTTGGAGCCTGCTATCATGTATTATTTCAGATACATTACTTAATGCATTGAAATTTAATCTAAACTGAGATGTAAAAAGGCGTGGTTTGTTTTTTATAAAGAATTAACAACGAAAATGACACAGGTTTGAGATATATATATATATATATATATATATATAATATATATATATATATATATATATATATATATATATAGGTGTGTGTGTATGCATTATATATATAAATATATATAAGTGTATGTATGTATTTATATGTTTGTATAAGAATCCTGTTACGTTAGGATTTTCTGAACTTAATTAGAATTTATACATCTTTAAACTTATGTCACTTTTTAAACGCTGCTGACTATTTCATATTTTGGAAAAGGGTAATAAAAACATTCCAGCGAAGCAAGAGGAATAGAATGCTTTTTTTTTTTTACTAGGAATTTATGTCGCAGAATTGACAAACATATTTCTCTCATATTTTAAGTTAGTTCTTTCATTTTTCTTATATCTATTGCATAGTAATATCTTTTGCTACTAAATCAACAATTATCCGCTGATTAACAACCTCGAGTTTAAGTGTTAAGCATTTTGGTGTCATTTATCCTTATATATAAACAATCGACCGTTTTATTCTTGCTATTTCCTTAGACCTAAAATATTTTTTATTGTCTCTCATTCATTAGTAAATAGAATAAAAAAAAATTTAGCACAAAACTATTTCCGTCATTTTCCCCTATTTACAAGTTTTAACTTCCTGGAAATAAATATCGTTTTTCACTTCGCAACTTCAGGATGAATTTGGATTTAGAAGTCGCTTTGGAAAATGTCCAGAAAAAAAGTAAATAAATGAAAAAAAAAATGCCTTTTTAGGCTACCTTCAATTTCCTAGACCCTCATAAAATATATTTCTATTTTAATTCGGCATGTGTACGACTTCCTTTAATGAATGAATACAGATTTTTTTTTTTTATAGAAAGTTGACTACATAATATTTAGCTTCTCTCCTTATCAAGGAAATATACTGTAAAATTGATTTCTAGATGAGTGGGAAGGCATAGTAAACCGTGCATTGAATATTTAGATCGGAAAAAAACAATATGATGATGATGGAGAGAGAGAGAGAGAGAGAGATAGAGAGAGAGAGAGAGAGAGAGAGAGTTTCAACACTTCTGGTCGCATGTGTCCTATCCGAAGAAATAGCTCAGTCAGCCCTTGGCAACTGAAGAATTAAAGTGTCGTAGAAAACGAGTACATATTTTTAGTCTTCCCCAGTCTTTCCAACCTCCCCCCACTACTCTACCCCACTTACAACCCCACCCCCCTCACTCGCCCACTTTGTAGATTGAGACTTTCTGTTCTGCTTGACCAACGGTTTTGTTCTTCGCTTATCTTCAAATGGTGTCCACTTATTTCACTCGCGTTTCCTTCCTTTCTGGGATATCAGATGTTTCTTTGCCACCATTAGCTGGTGGAAAATCGATGCAAAGGAAGCATTGTTTTCGGTAAATGTCTCTAATGTCGAAAGTTTTTGAAAATGTTAAAGAGACGGTCTCTGAACAAAATTTAAATTTAGTCTCTCAACGTCACTTCTGGAATTGGAGCAATTTAAGCTATTTGTGTTGTGGTTTGCTTTGCCTAAATTCAGTCCATTCCACGATAAGCCTATTAACAAAATCGAGCTTTGTTTGTGATTTAAAAATGTGTGTGCTCAGGTGCGTCCTCTGGAGGTTTGATAAATATTAACAGTAACGGGATCGCCTCTACTCTTGATAACATAATAAATATAGCAATGTCATTATGTCATAGCTGTAACATGAAAATTGCCATCAACTACTTTTTTTGATAAAAATTCCTATTTGTGTTCCGTATAGTACGGAAAATCCAATAAGATATCTGACACCCAGACATTCTCTTTCTACTATTTGTTGTTTACGTTCCAAGATGTCACATAGGGCGTAAAATTAGAACTCTCTCTCTCTCTCTCTCTCTCTCTCTCTCTCTCTCTCTCTCTCTCTGGACGACTTCTTGGAATGACCTAATGGAAAAATCCCCTTAAGCTCAATAAGATTACAAGCCTTCGATGCTGTTTTGGATAAAAGAATCCTATAGGAATTTTTACCCTTCGTCTTCTATGGAAGAATCTAGTAATTAAAGATATTAATTGAAAAACGTAAGAGAAATGCTTTCCACTGAAGGCTTGAAGCTATTTAGGAAGAGGAAAAGGCTGTCAGGGAGGTGTTTGGAGGTTTGGATATTAAGATTTATATCTGTATAGATCTATACATCAGGTCTGATAATTGAAAAAGATTGGCGCCAGATAATTCATCTTCACAGTCAATGAATCAGGAAATTATGTATGGTACATTTATTTCTTGGAAAAACATTTTTAATTTTATTTTTTTCTATTGTATTTTTTTTTTCTTTTTTGAAGGAAAAGGAATGGGAAAAACAACATAGACGAAGAATCTTTTTAATCAATTGCCTTGCTTATATCCTATCCAGATCTTGAAATAAAGTATATTTACATTTTCTAGAAATATATGATTTTAGATAGGCAGTCATTTTTTAGAAATGGAAAAAATATGGATGAAGACAGAGATGTTCAAGAATCTTGAAGCATTTCCTTACTTATATCCTTTCAGGTAATTAGATTTTGAAATTTAATATATTTGTAATTTTCTGGAAATATTATTTTTCATATGCAGCTTTTTTTTTGAAGTACTAGAAAAACTGTTGGTATAACAGTATAAGAAAATACTGAGCATTTGCTTTACTTATATCTAGTTGGAATCATGGAAAGCGATGAAATCTAATATATTTCTAATTTTCTGGAAAAAACATTATTTTACATAAGCATTTTTTTTTAAGTACCAGAAAACTGTTGGCATAGTGAGATGTGTTTAAGCATCTTTAAGCATTTCCTTTACTCATATCCTAGCTGAAATCCTGGAAAGCGATGAAATACTTTGTTATGATGCAAATGAAAAGCGTCTAAAATTTGCTGTGGATCTCGTCCCTTGATCGTGAGAACGGACCGGATCTCTTCTATTTTTTATTCCTCTCCTCTTACCAGACTCTTCGTAGCCATCTCATATCTACTCACGTGCATCTTAAAGAAAACGGAATCACGACGGGACCCCTCCGTCATTTGCTTCCATTCCATCGCCTTCTCCCTTCCAGGTCGCGATAAATCAACAAAAGTGCCGTCCAGGCTTCCGCCTTCCAGCTGACTCAGTCAGTCGATCAGTTGCGACGGGAGACTCGAGTCTTCCAGCCCGAATTGGATTCAACTTCCAGACTCCTTTTCTCATTTCCTCTTTATGTTCGTCAGCCAATCTCGCTGTTGCGACCCTGAATTATACTTATTACTGTTTGTTTTGTGTGGGACGGGGAAGGGGGGGGGGGGGGGGGAGGGATGGTTATGTAACGGAGTTTTAGGGGAAAAAAATCGTTTGTAGATTTTGCTTTTTGGTAATTTGTTTAATGTATTCTTTTAGAAATTTTGAGGAGAGGTAAATTCTTTTTCTAGATGAGGTCGATTTTTTTTTCTTAAACTCGTAGACTGGCACAAGTTGAAGGTGGAAAGAGAATATAGCCATGTGTATAAGTGTGATACATATGTTACTTTGTTTAGCCACGTATGAGAAAATATACACATTTCTTGATATAGCCAGTAAGATAAATGCTGTGAGTTTATTGTCATACATTTACCGTCCTCTCTAAATGTAGTATTTGGTATACTTATGCATAACAGACGTCAAGAAATTTTTATGAAATTCGCCCTGTCCAGTGCTCCATATTTTTCGTGCAATTTAGGAGCCAGCGGTTCTCTAGACGTGAAGTTATGTTCATTTATTTATTCACAGCAGATGGTAGCATTGACTTTATTGTGTATTCGATCACATAAATTTTGGCATTATTTTGTACCAAGATTATTTATATATTTTTGAGGAAAATGGGCAGTTGTGGTGAAGATGAAGAAGGGAGTTCGTGTCAAAATTCATGAAGTATGTTATTGTCAAAATTCATAAAGGTGGGTGTTTGTGTCAAAATCCATGAAGATGATGATGAAGGGTGTTAGTGTCATGAACAAGTATGTTAGTGTCAAAATTCATAAAGATGGGTTTTGTGTGTCAAAATTCGTGAAGATTGGTGTTAGTGACAATTTTTATTATTTAAAATAGGCTTGAACGAGGTGTTATGGTGAATTATTGAATTAGACACTTGTAAATAAATTTGCGGTATATTAAAAGTAGCCAGAAATCCTCACACATCAGTTAAACTCTATGTCAGGTGTATTATCTCTTTTAAAGTTATTCTAGAAGACAGGTATAAATGAAATTTATATCTGCCAGGTATAAATTCATCTGTTTGAGCTGGTTTATGTTCTTGCGTCGCTCGCTTACTTTTTTTTTTTTTTTTTAAGCTACTCAGTCTTTTCCTTTTAACTGCGTTGCTGATTCTTCCCAAAATGTAATCTATGGGATGAATAACCCTTTCAGTAGTTTTGTTGGAATATCTGCGCGGGGAACTTGAATTTTTTTCGTAGAGACATTGTTAGACGAGAATTTTACATCCCAATAGAACTCGACTAAAACAATCCTCGTGCGCCATCACTTCTGAATGGGTTAAACTTAGTTTGCATTTGTAAACACGCTGTTGGTTTTTCTTCTTCTTCTTCTTCTTCTTCTTCTTCTTCTTCTTCTTCTTCTTTTTTCTCAATCACGCCTTTGTGTGTGTGTGTGTGTTCTGTACGTAGCCTCTGGTTACTTTCGCATTTGTAATTTTTGCCTGTCGTTCATGTTCTGTCTATATGCATTTCATAAAACTTTGTATGAAGAAAACTGGTTTTATTTGTCTGAGCTATTCACGTGACGTGTTTTTTTTTTTTTTTTTTTTTTTTTTTTTTTTTTTTTTTTTTTTTTTTTTTTTTAAAGTGGCCTTTTAATTGAAAGTGGTTGTTTATCTGATGAGGAAGAAAGAAAGGAAAGATCATGGTCCGGGGGCTCGCAGCTTATTCCTTGCGAGCTGGAAGGGGTTTATAGTGCGAAAAATTGTATTTAGCTCACTTATGATATCAGTATTGTATAGGATTAATAATATATACTATTCATTGCTTTTGGAATAAACTTCATTACTCATCACTAATTGTCTAAAATTATTTTCATTTAGAAATTTTGTAATTAACTAATGGGCTTTTTGATGTAGTGACTTGGATAAGAAACTCGATTTGAAAATAACAAAAGACTGAAAACGAATTCAAAAGAAAAGAGCAGTTGTACAACTTGAAGCTTCAGGAAGAATAATAGGGAAGTAAAATGTTGCTATCTCTTCTAACCAGGTTAATTAGACTTTGGGATTTTCGTTCTTATAAGAATAATTCGTCTTTGAAGAACTGGCGGTTGAAAAAGGACAGACCTCCCAATTAAAGGGTAGATTCATCCAAGATTTTTATTTCTTTATTTTTAAGTAACTTTTTGTGGCCCCAAGTTTCAGTTACAATTGCGTTTACGGAATTGGCATCACGGAAGAAAGGAAACTCGTTTTGAACTTCTTCGTTCTTTTCAGTATTTTAAATTTTTTACAGAAATCTCACTGACTTCTTACATTAAAAACCAGTAATAATTTTGAGTTTATTTTCTTCTAAGAGACAGTGGTCTGGTTAAACTATTTTCATAATAATAATAATAAATGTTCTAAGAGATCCACAATAATAAAGAAAAATGTTGCGAGTTCGTGTATAATTTAAAAACCCTTTACAGGGTTTTTAGATTATACACGAACTCGCAAAATTTTTTGTTATTGTGGATGTCTTAGAACATTATTTATGCTCTCGCAATAGAGAGCTTTTCGCAATTTGAGTTTATTGTTACAGAGAATCGTTTGCCATACCTTTAGGAATCTTTGCCTATCGTTTTTGTACTTGCTCAGAGTAATGGGGTGAGATGTGTTTAGTTTTGGTGGTGAAAAAACTTGATGTTGTCGTGAAAAGAAGATGCAGTTTGCAGACGATGTCCTCTAAATGAAGTTGTTGCCTGCGATTTTAGATATCTAAAATGGAACCTCAACTAGAGAGAATAGTACTCTTTCAGAAAGACAAGGAATCTTGTGACTTTTTCGTTATGAGGTCTACGGGATTTTTTTATTTCGTACTAGTTAATATAATTTAAACCTAAAAACAAAATAGAACAAGAGCTTTGTTGCTCTAATGCTTGGCTTTAGTTCTAAATTAATATTATTTATTACTATTAATATTTCAGTAGATGAAACCTAATCACATGGAACATATGCACAGGGGCCATTGACTTGAAATTCAAGCTTCCAAAGAATGTTGGTTTCAACCTCCCACCGCAGACTCCACAATGCAGCATTAACTGATCATTGTACAGAGCCAACAAATTTATCATCGTCGGGGGGGGGGGGGGGGGACGCGAACCCACGACATCTGAGTGGCATGCCACGACACTAACCATAATTCCATCTCGTCAAATCAACTCACGAAAAGGCACTGAGCGACTGAAAGAATTTCTATTTGTTTTCCCGTCTTGCTGTTAGCCACTTTAGATGTTATTACTATTAGTAGTGGAGGGATTAGCATAAACCGTATTTTTTAATGTGCCTCAATTATAAATAAACTTGAATTATGAAAAGTTATATAGTTACTTTCATCCTGATTAGATAAGGCTGAAATTCTCTGAAGAAAATCGACGATTGTTTTACAATATCAGATTAGCGGATTATTATTTTTCTCATCACTTTCCTCATTCTGTTATATATATATACATATATATATATATATATATATATATATATATATATATATATATATATTATATATATATATATATATATATACTATTTATATTATATATATATATATATATATATATATATATATATATATATATATATATATAGTATATATATATATATATATTAGATATATATATATATATATATATATATATATATATATATATATATATATAATATATATATATATATATATATAGATATATATATATATATATATATATATATATATATATATTATATATATATATATATATATATATAGTATATATATACATATATTATATATATATATATATATATATATATATATATATATATATATATATATATATATATATATACACACACATTATACATACACATGATAAATATACGTATATATATGCATAGTTTATATATGTATATGTATGTATGTGTGCGCGCGCGTTTGCTGTAGTAATTTTTAGTCTCTATGAATGAAAAAAAGAAAAAAACCTGAATATTGATGCCAGACAAACCCGATAAATCTCTCTCTCTCACATTAGGAAATAGGCTCTAAACAAAGATTCTCACTGAATTCTCGTGTGAAAACGTCGCAGAATTTCAGCGTCTTTTTCTTGGGAGGAAAAAAAGCGCGAGTGGCACATCTTAAATCTCGGCAAATAAAATAAACAGGAAACTCTGATCGTCAGAAGATATTATTCGATTTCAGTCAGTTTTCCGATTTTAGCAAGAATTCGCATCAACCTGGTTTTGCCTTAATGGCGAGTTCTCGCTCAAGTGGTTCTTGCTGCGATCTTTTCGCCTTTCATTTTTTCCTCTTGCTGACGGAAACCGATGGTGAGGGGTGAGGCAATATTTTTATCCACAACACCTAAAAAATATATATACATACATATATATATATATATATATATATATATATATATATATATATATATATATATATATATAATATATATGTATATAATATACATACATATATATCTCATGTATATGTATGTATATATTATATATATACATATATATTATATAATATACAGTATATATAATATATATGCAGATAGTACTGGTAATCTTCTTAGACATGAAGATATGGTAATTCAGTTGTATTCCACATAGGAAAATGAATAAAGTTTTTCTTGGAAAATGCCCAACAATTTCGTCCTACAATGTATGGGAATTTTCTGAGACATACCATTTTCATTTTCCTAAGTGGAATACGACTGAATATATGCCGATATATACGTATACATAATATTCTTTTCGCTTTCTGGAAAGCAGAAATGCTCACGTAACAGCTGCTGTTATTTTTAAAACAGCTTTCAGTTTCCCCTCAGTGTTTTCCACTTGCCTTTCAACGGTACTGTGTTGTCATTTCATTTCATTTCATTTATCATTTCATCGAAATACTTTCTTATGACTGAGTAATCGAGATAAGGCATTAAATATATATATATATATATATATATATATATTATATATATATATATATATATATATATATATATATATATGAATAACGTGATCACGAAGTATATAAAACGTGATGCTATGTATAAATAAAGTTTTTTGTTGCCACGAAGGAAAAAAATGAAAAAGCGAGATAGCCGAGTACTTTCGGTCCTATTCGGGTCCGAATAGGACCGAAAGTACTCGGCTATCTCGCTTTTTCATTTTTTTTTTTCCTTCGTGGCAAAAAAAACCTTTATATATATATATATATATATATATATATATATATAATATATATATATATATATATATATATAGCATATATATGTGTCCGTGTATACTATATATTTACGTATGTACTTATGTTTACATGTATCAGGTGAAGGACAATAACAGGAAATATGGTACTGATTCCATAATCGTTTCTTTAACTGATAATTCTTGCTTTTCAAAAATTGTTGCACGCACGGCTTTAAATTTATGCGGTTCGGCTGAGAAACATCGCTCTCCCATAAATCTTGCAGAGAAGGGAATAGATTTCTCTTTGACGTCCTTGCTGTTGTTGAATGGAAATGCAAAATCCGAAAATGTATGATTCGTTTTAGAGCGGTGTTAATTTTCCTCAAATGGATACATTTACAGAAAGAAGCCCCCGATTGATTGATCGGTGCCCTGTTCTTCTCCTAAATGATTAATCAAAGTTGATGCTTAAAGTGATCGATCAGTGAGGCAGCTTTAGATAGATACCTGTACAGAAGCCTCATCAACGGTTTGTCAGGCGACTTTTGTTTATTTGTGTGTTTCTGTTTGTATGTATTCCTACATCTTTATCTTTCTGTAATGGATTTATGTGTGTAAAATTTTTTTTACATGCTTTTGCTCCAAGAATTATTCGTCCAATTACATCAGATATTTGAAACTAGACCGTGTGCTGCTAAGAGGGGGACATGATCTGTTTATCCTTGATTGATTGCATTCAAGCTCTTGTATTTACAAATACTATTTACATGCAAATTTTTTTTTATTTTTGCGTTATTATTTTGTTCCTGTTTAAAGTATATATTCATTTAAAAGCCACAATTCAAGTTGAGAGCCGTTTCTGCATGCTGAATTTAGTTAGGCGTCATGTAGATGAACATTGTTTATTTTTATAGAAATCTTTAATGATAATATTTACCCTCATTCTTTTCCAATTACTCTCAATTTTTTTTTTAGAAAAGCTGACTTATAAGCTATAAGCAAACCGAATGCACGGACGAGTAAAAAGGAGAGAGAGAGAGAGAGAGAGAGAGAGAGAGAGAGAGAGAGAGAGAGAGAGAGAGCTCCTGATGTGATCGCATGAATCACCCACAACCATTTTTGTGGAGCGGAGCGAGATCAGGCCCTGTCCTAGATTGCCTCGAAAGTGTGTGGGTGATGGAAAATCGATCGTTTCTGAATTTCTATTTCAGTCCTCTTGAGGAGAGAGAGAGAGAGAGAGAGAGAGAGAGAGAGAGAGAGAGAGCCATTACACGATATAATATTTTCGTATAATTATAATTTACGTTGGATTTTATAGTTTTTCATGATAGTATTCAAATATAAAATGGAAAATCGAAAGTTTCTGAATTTCTATCTTGGTCTTCTTAAGAGAGAGAGAGAGAGAGAGAGAGAGAGAGAGAGAGAGAGAGAGAGAGAGAGAGAGAGAGAGAGAGAGAGAGAGAGAGCTATTACGCGTTCACAATATTTTCGTATAATTATAATTTTCGTTGGATTTCGTAGTTTTTTTATTATATGACTCAGTCTTCAATTTTTCAAATATAAAAGTCACATGTCACGATTTGATATCCAATAAATGACATTTGGGAGTAGAAGGAAAACTTCATTTATAAAAGGAATCCTTTATACAAAGCGGCCAATATTGTAAAAGATTTCTGCAAGGGTTCGTCCACTATCCAGGACTAAATAGTTTGAATACGACAGTGATTGTTATTGCGCCTGTTCTCATGAGCCATCCCCTTTAGGGAAATGGTTTACTGCTGAAAAAGCATGTGGATACATATTTTTCAACAGTAAAGTCTCTCCTGCCAATATTTTATAGTTCTTGAGTGTTACGACCTTATTTACGGCCGTAATTTCAAGGGTTCTTGTCTCTACTCAGAATCTGCGGTCAGTAAAAATGTAACTCATCAACTTAAGAACAAAAGAACAAACACCTCAACAAAAGTTACAATATTTATTTACACAAAAAAAAGGTAATGGTTGGCGAAAATAATCAAAATGAATATATAAAACAACGGAAAACCAACCTTAAGATCTTTAAAAAGATTACCTACACCTAAATGAAACCCTTAGCCAAGAAATAGGACATTTTAAATATGACATTTTAAATATGACACTTCAGACAGGTACCTTCCAAATTACTGGCCAGATAAATATGACCTAGGAAACTAAGTAAGGTAGAAGGAAGCAAGAGAAAATAAGAGGGGAAACTTAATAATACTCCTACTTAACACATACAAACTAAATTGCACTTAAAATCTAATTTAGTGACCAGGATATATGCTAAGAATAATTATAATAATGTTGAAAATGTTCAGTTAAAAAACAATCAAATACGAAAATAACTTTACAAATTCAAAATAAGGAATAACCACGAGAGGCTTGGTGGATGAGCTCATCAGGCCATACAAGGTCCAGAAGACCGTACTGCAAACAGGGGCGTGCAAATCCAAACGCCCAGCGATCCACAATTGTCTTAAATAGCTATAAAAACATCTCATACCTGTAGAAAGCCGCCCTACTTGTCTCCACGAGTTCCAAGAACTCACTGACGCTGATGAAGAGGTCAACCGGGTCAAGCTGCAATGCCTGCAGGCAACCCAAAATACCACGGGAACACCGAGGGTGGTAGCCTCCGAGAATCCGGGACGTCAACGGATCTCGCATGCCACACACTGCACCGTTCTACGTAAGTACGGGCCAACTCGTTCGAAATCGTTCTGACGAACGAGGGAAGGGGCGTGGCTGATGAATGCCGCTGGTGAGTAACACCAGCGACCGCACACAAGGCAGCGAAGGAATAAAGAAGTCGTGATCCAAAACTACAGAAGTGACCATAAATTAAGTGGCAAAGCGTTAGGCTGTGAGGAGAGAAAAACAACGATCGTTAATAAGGCACTTCAGTAGTTCACTAATACCGAAGGAGAAGCGCCTAGGAAAAACAAAGCAAAACTGCAAAGTCATATGATTTTCTTTCAGAGTTCATCGAACAAAGAAACGATACTAACTTGTTAATAAACTTAACCTAAAATAAGATCAAACGGTTGGACAACTATTAAATTATAATGAACAAATTATGAATTTACTTGTAATCTAATAACTTTCTCCCCCTACAAAAATGTTTTTATCAAATAGAGTAAAAAAAATTTTATACAACCTAAATAATCATTTAAAGCTTAAAATAGCAACAATCTTAAAAGTAAAGATAACCTTAATGTAAACATGAATAGAACTATCTAATAAAGCACACACAATCACGTATTACACATTCTGAAAAAAAAGTCAGCATTAAATACATCTCAATTAAATGCTTAAACATACCAATACATAAACAGCTTAATTAAATACAAAGCCTGAAGAAAAACAATTGACTCTTTTACCAAATCTGAAAAAGAATTAATTAAAGTCTCCATTTCCTTTTTTTGATTTAGATCAAGATGCTTCTGATTCTCCTCTAACCCATCTAAACATTGCACATTCTTGGATAGAGCATCTGAAGGTACTTGATTAATTATTTCCTCTGACCCATCAAGAAGCACCTCTGCCACCAAAGAAACCGATTCATACCCTGTTTCCAAAGGATCAGATCTACTAGAGACATAAGGTTTCAGTCTGTTGATGTGGAAAATTCGACACTTTCGTTTGGTCCCGGGAGCTTCTATTTCATAATTAAGATCAGATAATTTCCTCAACACCTTCCAAGGCCCCTTATACCTTGGTTCAAGGAAGTTATCCGAATCTGCACCCAATACCAAAACTAATACCCCAGGCTCAAACGACCGTGCTCGAGTTTTCTTGTCATAATTGATCTTCATAGCAGCCTGAGAGTTTTCTAAATTTTCTCTAGCAACCTTCCAGGCGCTAGGAAGTTTTCCTCTAAGATTATCAACAAATTCACCCACGTTCGTCTCCTTTATCTGATCAGATTCCAAAACTTCATATAAAATTTCTAAAGGGCCCTGTATTTTATGTCCAAAGACTAATTCAAAAGGAGCGACGCTCGTGGATGAATTTGGATGACATCTAAGAGCAAAGAGAGCAAAAGGAAGCCCCTTATCCCATTCCTCTCCATGCTCATAACAAAATCTCCTTAAAATTGATTTAAGAGTTTGATGGAATCTTTCCACCACTCCCTGACTCTGGATGGTAAGGAACACTAGTAGTGTGTAGAATGGCCAGATTTGCACACTTACTTCGAAATTCCTTACTAGTAAAATTAGTTCCACAATCAGTTTGTATCTTACGAGGGATTCCATACCTCGAAAAGAAAATTACCAACTGGTCAAATACAGCCTTAGATGTGACTTTCTTCATGACCTTACCTTACCTTACAGACCTTACATCTTGTTCGGGTTGCCCCAGGTCCCTCAGTGTGAGGCACCTCTAATGTCTACCGGTATATTTTGCATCTTCCAATCTTGGATGGTCTGGGATGCAGCTTAGATATTTGTCGAGCTTATTCTTAAACACATCTACGCTCACTCCTGATATATTCCTCAGACGAGCTGGCAATGCATTAAATAGATGCTGCATTAGCGATGCTGGTGTGTAGTGGATTAATGTCCTGTGTGCTTTCCTTATTTTTCCTGGTATAGTTTTGGGCACTATTAATCTACCTCTGCTTGCTCTTTCCGATATTTTTAGCTCCATGATGTTTTCGGCTATTCCTTCTATCTGTTTCCATGTCTGGATTATCATGTAGCGTTCTCTTCTCCTTTCTAGACTAAATAATTTTAAGAATTGTAGTCTTTCCCAGTAGCCAAGACCCTTAACTTCTATTCTAGCTGTAAAGGACCTTTGTGCACTCTCTATTTGTGTAATATCCCTTTGATAGTGTGGGTACCATATCATATTGCAATATTCAAGTGGACTACGAACATATGTTTTGTAAAGCATAATCATGTGTTCAGCTTTTCTTGTTTTGAAGTGCCGTAACAACATTCCCATTTTTGCTTTACGTTTTGCCAATAGAATTGCTATTTGATCATTGCATAACATGTTCCTATCCATCATCACACCAGGGTCTTTAAATACTTCCTTATTTGTGATTGTCTTATTATTAGGTCCCCTATATGCATATAGCTTTCCTTCTCTGTCTCCATAATTTATTGATTCAAATTTATCAGAGTTAAATACCATCCTATTTACCTCTGCCCAATCATATACTTTGTTAAGGTCTCTTTGTAGCGCGTTCCTATCTTCATCACAAGTAATTTCTCTACTTATTGTTGTGTCATCGGCGAAACTACTCACTACCGAGTCCTTAACATTACTGTCTATGTCTGCAATCATAATAACAATCAGTAATGCAGCTAACACCGGACCTTGTGGCACACTGGATATTACTTTAGCTTCATCTAATTATTCATTGTTTGCAATAACTATCTGTTTTCTGTTGTGTAAAAATTCTTTTAACCATCTTCCTACTTTATCCACTATGTTATGTTTTCTAATATTCTTCACTAATATATTATGATCTACCTTGTCAAAAGCTTCTGCAAAGTCTAGATAAACCACATCTGCTCCTTTTCCGCTTTCATATTTTTGTATATGTTCTCACGGTGGACTAACAGTTAGGTTTGTGTACTTTTCTGGGTAGGAAACTATGTTGTCCTGTATTAAACAAATTATTTTTCATTAAATGTTTCATAATAATTTTGTTCATTACCCTTTCATACACTTTCATAATATGTGATGTTAGACTCACAGGCCTGTAATTACTTGCCTCTAGTCTTGATCCACTTTTGAAAGTAGGGGTAATATATGTTAATTTGTGCCCATCATAAATCTTGCCTTTATCTACACTTTGTCTTAATAATATTGCAAGTGGCTTTGCGATAGAATGAACTACTTTCTTTAACAAAATAGCAGGGACACCATCAGGCCCAGCTGCAGCTCCATTTTTAAATTCATTAATAGCCTGCACAATATCAGCTTCATTAATATGTATGTCTGCTAAATATTTACTATTTTCCATCCCTTACTTCTATATCATTATCGTCATTATCAATTCTAGGGGTGAATTCTCTCTTATATCGTTCTGCGAATATGTTGCATATTTCATTTTTTTTTCATTCGTTAATCTCCCATCAATTCTTCTTTTATTCATCGTTTTTGCGTATGAGTACAATAGTTTGGGGTTTTGCTTGTTAATTACTAGGTTTTTTCTTCCAAGTCCCATTTTTCATTTTCTTTTGATTGTATAATCTTTTCTTCTGCATTTTCTATCTTACTTTTTAGTTAGATCACTTTCCATGCATTTTTTTTCTTTTGCAGGACCTTTTTTCCACTTTCTGATTTTCTGTAACAAGATCCTTCTGTCTCTTGGTATGCATGACTGATGTTTACTTTTCTTCTTCGGTATATATTTATCCACTATTTTCTCTAATATTTTATATAATATCTCCGTATTTACCTTTATACCATCACTTACGAAAATGTTATCCCAATCTTTGTTTAATTCTTCATTTATCTCTGACCATTTTATATTTTTACTGTAGAAGTTGTGTTTTCCATATCCTTCCCACTTTTTCATTTCTTGCTTATCTCTGTTTTCACTTGCTTTGGAATGGACCGTTAATTCTATGACATTGCTGTCTGAAGTACTCGCATTATAAACTATTATTTCTTTAACATAATTCACCTCGTTCACAAATACTAGGTCTAAAGTATCTTGTTGGCAGGTGATTTATTTGTTGAATGTTGTGTTCTAGTAGCATATCAAATAGCTTTTCGAATTGCCTCTTATCTTCTGCACTACTATTACTCTCCTTTTTATATGTATAAATACAACCACAATCTCCTATTCATTCTTTCCAGTCTATGAAAGGAAAGTTAAATTCTCCGGATAGGAGAATAGTCCAGTCCTTGTGATTCCTACATATATTATCCAATTTTTCTATTATTGTGCCAAACTCTTTAGTATTAGGGGTTCTATATATTACTATGTTCATTAATTTTTCAGATTAAAATTCTACCGCTATTAGTTCACATTCTGAGTTACTATATTTCTCATATATTTTTCCTTGTTTTTTGTCTTTCCCATATATCGAGGTTCTCCCTTGATTCCTATTTTTCCTATCTGATCTACAATTTTGTAACCCTTTTATTTGATCGTTATTCTCAGTCTCTTGGGAAAAACAGGTTTCACTTATATTCATTATATCTATTTTCTTTTCAATTTGGGTTAGTTCTTCTAAGTACTCTATTTTTCTTTTTGAGTTCCTCGTAACTAAAACCTGCGCATTCATCATTATGGTGGTTTGTGTGTTTTCTCCTTTATTTAATATGGATAATAATAAGGATTTTCCCATGTCTCTTTCCTGTTCTGGTATGTTGTTCTTTTTTTCATTTCCAGAAATTCTGACAGTAAAAAATCCAACTTTTCCATAATATTTGATCTTCCTTAATCATAATTATTCATTTTGTGTCTGAATCTGCAATTTTCTCCATATCTGCAATATCCTCTTGCATTGTAAATACAGTATTTATCTCTTGGAGCTAATGCTTGGAAATTCTTTGCTGACACTCCATATCGCGGTGATGGCTTGCTTTTTTCCTTCACCTGATATTCTTTGTTCCTCTCTTTATTTGTTTCTTTCTTATTTTGGATTTTATTATGTGATTGATTATTTAATTGATTTTGATTCATGGCTACAGGGTGCATATATTTGCATTTTTTGTCGAACTCACATCCTTTTCCTTCTTTTAGGTTTTTGCATATTTTTGGATGTAGATCTCTGCAATCATCCTCATAGCCGTCTAGGTATGCACATTTACCATAGATTTCATAGTTTTGACATACCTTGGGATGTTTGTAGTAACATCTTTCTCCGAATCTGCAATTCCCTCTTTTCAAAAGGTTGCAGACTTTGTCTTTCTTGTCTATATTTTCCTCTTTCCCATCAGTGTGCAGATCTGGGTAGAGCCTCTTCGGGATTTTATTTTGTATTGTCATTTCGTAATTTATTTCTTTGTGTGTATGCTGCTTGATTGCCTCATATGTAGTATCAATGAGTATCCCTGCATCCATACTTTTATCTTGTTCTTTGTTTTCCTTATATTTTTCTGTCATTTCAGTTTTGTTTACTTCTCTTCCATTTTCCTCTTCTTCTTCTTCCTCTTCCTCCTCTTCTTCATCCTCATCTATTTGTACATTAAGTCTTGATTTAATAACATTGTCTATCCATGATAGACATGTTGAGCAAAATATTCTGGTATCCTTACTCATATCTTGCATTACTTCAGCACATTGAGGATGCATTGGAATGTTGCATGCAGAACATTTTCTGAACAGGTTTTGTGGATTAACTATGCTATACCACACCTTACACAGTTTGCATGCTTTTGGCATTCTTTTTCCTATTGCATCAATTAGGATATTCACAATGTTCACCTTATTAATTTTCTTTGTCGGAATATGTTGATTGATGAAAATTTTCTTTATGAGTCTCTTCACCACTTGAATTTTATTTGGAACTTCTTCAATTATTTTCAAGATGTTTTCTGTTGATTTGTTCCAGTTTGAAGGATCATATCCATCTAATATGTCTATGAATGCTTTCGTATCTTTTTGGTTAGGGCTGTTATTGATCTCATAGATGAGAAATGCCAGCTCCCTTCCTGCTACCTCATTGTATTGCTAGACACGCTAAATTTCGCCATTTCTTACCACAGTTGGAACTTACTGCCATCTTGATCTGATTTACAGTATTTCACTTGATAAACTAACTTAGTAGACGCTTTATCCTACTATTTTCACACTAATCTTATCACAGACAGTTCATGAACACTTCTAGATATTTTTCGATGTCCAGACGTATGTTAAAAGCGTGATATCTGTGCGCGGGTGTCTCACCAAGCAAAATGGGAAATCGTGATGCCCGATCCATCACAGTCAGTAAATAGATAAAACCTGTTTTAGTTTTAGGCAGAGGGCCTACTATATCAACTACCAGCTGATCAGATGGCTCCCCAATAGCTGGTATGGGATATAAAGAGGCTTTTACAATGGTCTGATTAGGCTTACCTACCACTTGCACACCGGACATTCTTTTACATATTGTTTTACTGACGATTTCATTCCTGGCCACCAAAAACATTTAGCCAACCTACGGAACGTCTTCCAGACACCAAAATGACCAGAGAATGAATCATCATGGAATAAATTTATTATTTGTCTCTGAAATTGAGAAGGCTCCACTATTTGCTCAATACAGGACATTTGGGGATCATTAGCAACCAGGGGACGACTCACCCTATATAATATGCCCCTTTTTACCCAGAATCGAGGCTTCGTCAAGTCAGAAGTATCACCTAAATTAAAATTAAACTCTTTCTTCTGAGCTTCAATAAAAGCTGCTCGATCCCAATCGGGAGTTACATTATCACTACTTACTACACTACTTACTACAGACCCGGGTCTTCCTACATCTACGTCTACCTCTAAACTACTCTTCATCATTATTAAATAAGTCTGCAGCTCTTGCTGCAGCTCTAGTGGTAATTGCTACTGGACACTTATTGACTGACAATATTGGGAATAATTCCTGGCCATCACTATTAATCATATCATTTCCCAATATGCCATCAATACAAGCTATAGGAAGACTCTCGACAGCAGCCAACTCGGTCTTTCCATAATACGCAGGGAATGACAACATTACCTCTACTAAAGGAGCCGAAACTATCGTGTTCGGGGAAACCTCCCAGAACAATAAAGTTCCCTGAATACTTCACCAAACCTTTTAAACTGCTTTCCAGCACTAACGGCCGAGCAGACCCTGTATCTCTCAAAAACTTAACATTAATAATAACAGAATTAAGTTACTTTTCCTGGCCAAATGTACTTATCATATTTCAGTCATTCCTGTGGATTATTATTTCCATCTCTGGGCGAACTATTACCACCACTACCACTATTTATTATCGGTAATTTTACGTCAGGAGATGCACTTGGCATTAAAGCCACAGGATTATTCCTTTGAAGATAATTTGTTCTGGCGTGACACTGAGCTTGGAAATGACCGGGTTTATTACACCAGAAACAAGTCCTCATATTACCGTTTCCTGTCCCAGAACTACCTCCTATGGAAAATACACGAGTACCAGGTTTACTCATGAATTTTCCATTCTTACTAGTAGGAAAATTATTCTGAACCACAGAATTCCTAAACTTATTATTGTCACTTCGTATTCCTTTATGGAAATTCGCAGACTTGACTACATTATTACTTATATCTTTGCTGGCGAAATTGCTTGAACCTGTTCTATGGGTCAAGACAAATTTGTCAGCCACTTGAGCTGCCTTACCTAAATTAGTAACCTTTAATTCTTTTAGATAAATTTTCAGTTCTTTGGAGCAAGATTTCTTAAGCTCTTCCTAAAGCATGAGTTCTCTCAGGGAAGAAAAAGTGACAACTTGACGACTCTTCTACCAGTCGTCAAACTGTTCCTACTTGAACCTGGCAAATTCTACATACGATAATGATGGATTCTTAGTAAGGTTCCTCAACTTTAACCTGTATGCCTCAGGGACCAAATCATAGGCTTTTAAAATTAGTGCCTTTACCTTGTGATAATCCCTGGCTATCCCCTCCTCCAAGGCATTATATACCTGGATTGCCTTGCCCACCAATTTACACTGAATCAGCACTGTCCACATCTCTGGTGGCCAAGACAACCGAGCTGACACCCTCTCAAAGGCATTGAAGAATTCAGGAACATTCCTTTCATAAAAATGGGGACCAATTTTAATGCAGCCCCAATATTAAACCTATCGGGCTGACTACCTCGTGGGGTGCCATTTCCAAATTAAGGTTGGCCATCTCTATCTCATGCCTCCTCACCCTCTCGTTCTAAGCATGCTCCAATCTTAACAACTCTATTTTTTTACAAATCAAATCATATTCCTGAATTTCCTTTGATTCAGAATTTACAGGAACTGTAGGAACTGCTGGCCCTAAATTCACTTCAGTCAAGAAAGGGTTTGTGGTTATATTTCCTCTTGGCAGCAAATTGGCTGGGCCTTCATAAATGACTCCAGTCTGAGGAGGATCATCAAATAACGAAAAACCTGCACAACTAACAAGGTACTCTTTACCTAATATTGGTAAATGCCTAATACAATCGGCAGACCCTAAGAACTCTGCAGGACTAAACTCAAAGTCTTCCAAATTATCCATAGTAATAGGAGAGAAAGATATTTCCAAAAATAAATACTATAACCCATACTGAGGAGCGTTCCAATGTCCCAACTACTGTGTACACCTCAGCACAAATCCTGTCACGGTCGCCAGATTGTTATGACCTTATTAGCGGCCGTAATTTCAAGGGTTTTTGTCTCGACTCAGAATCTGCGGTCAGTAAAAATGTAACACAGCAACTTAGGAACAAAAGAATAAACACCTCAACAAAAGTTACAATGTTTATTTACACAAGAAAAAGGTAATGGTTGGGAAAATAACCAAACTGAATATATAAAACAACAGAAAAACAACCTTAACATCTTTAAAAGATCACCTACAACTAAATTAAACCCTAAGCCAAGAAATAGGAAATTTTAAGTATGACACTTCAGGCAGGTACCTTCCAAATTACTGGCCAGATAAATGTAACCTAAGAAACTAAGTAAGGTAGAAGGAAGCAAGAGAAAATAAGAGGGGAAACTTAATAATACACCTACCTAACACCTACAAATTAAATTGCACTTAAAATCTAATTTAGTGACCAGGATATATGCTAAGAATAATTATAATAATGTTGGAAATGTTCAGTTAATAAACAATCAAATACGAAAATAACCTTACGAATTCAATATAAGGGATAACTACGGGAGGCTTAGTGGATGAGCTCATCAGGCTATACAAGGTCCAGAAGACCGTACTGCAAACAGGGGCGTGCAAATCCACAGGCCCAGCGATCCACAATTGTCTTAAATTGCTATAAAAACATATACCTATAGAAAACCGCCTACTTGTCTCCACGAGTTCCAAGAACTCACTGACGCTGATGAAGAGGTCAACCGGGTCAAGCTGCAATGCCTGCATGCAACCCAAAATACCACGGGAACACCGAGGGTGGTAGCCTCCGAGAATCCGGGACGTCAACGGATCTCGCACGCCACAAACTGCACCGTTCTACGTAAGTACGGGCCAACTCGTTCGAAATCGTTCTGACGAACGAGGGAAGGGGCGTGGCTGATGAATGCCGCGGGTGACAAACACCAGCGACCACACACAAGGCAGCGAAGGAATAAAGAAGCCGTGAATCGTGATCCAAAATTGCAGAAGTGACCATAAATTAAGTGGCAAAGCGCCAGGCTGTGAGGAGGAACTCGAACTAACCCTGTCACGTATCACCACCTTTACGATCAAGCCTTCCACTCGAGTCAACACAGCTCATAGGAGAGAAAAACAACGATCGTTAATAAAGCACTTCAGTAGTTCACTAATACCGTGGGAGAAGGTGATAAACAAAACGCCTAGGAAAAGCAAAGCAAAACTGCAAAGTCATATGACTTTCTTACAGAGGTCATCGAACTAAGAAACAATACTAATTTGTTAATAAACTTAATCTAAAATAAGATCAAAAGTTTGAACAACTATTAACAAATTATGATTAACAAATTATGAATTTACTTTTAATCTAATATTGAGAAAAGACGAGACAGTGATCATAGTGAAATTTATACTTTTAACCTCTGAGTGCCTTAGCATGTGTTGTGAATCCCGTGGGAGAAGATAATGCCCCCGAAACGGCTGATAAGCCGCAGTTTTGAGGTCAGAGGGAACCATATATATGTCAGGTCAGTCTTTTGTTTCCTTCGCTGTCCAAGGAAATGTCTGGTTTAGAGGAAATTAGGTCAATGGCATCCACATCATCTCTGCTGCGGATTGTAAAGTTAATACCTGTCACCCTTGCGTGATGCAAAAGTCACCCGGTGGCTTGGATGCCCATATTGTGCAATATGTGCAACTAAATAGAACACATTTTATATATAGATATATGTGTATGTGTGTTTGTATGCGCCTATGTATGTTAGCAGAGTTTTATGATTATGGAAAACTCCCCTCACTGTGTTCATCCTAAAGTAGAAAGGTTTTGTGTACCAACAGAAGAATATTATCATAGGGAGAGAGAGAGAAGAGGTAGGCTAACAGGTATGTAATTTTAAGGACACATTTATGGAATAACCTGTTTGTGTGCGTGCATAGATTTCGATATTCAAACACTGTACTTCATAACGTTACTCTCAAGAAAAGAAACAGTTTTAGCATTTAGATGCGCTAACGTAATAGCCTTTAAAAGATCTCCCAAAAACCAGTTAAAGAAACATATTAAGCTTTTAGATATACTAACGTAATAACCTTTAAAAGGTCTTCCAAACGCCAGTTTTAGTAGCTATAATCAATCAATCAATCTTCCATAAAATATGTGAAAAGTGTTTGAGGACGAAACGATTTCGAAAATCATTCAACGGAAGTTGAATCAAAATGTAACTTCAAATTCATATTGCAGTCAAAGCAAAGAATCTAGCTTCCCCCACCCAAACGCGCCCAAAAATCAGTTTCCGAAGCTGTTTCTGCCGCGAAACTTCGAGGAAACTGGATGATAAATAGATGCCTGAGAGTGTCGTGTGTCACCTAGGTGGCAGAAATTGTCTTATGATATTTTTGCAAGCTGCCAATCACGAGATGAAACGAAGAAGAAAATAATACTCATTGGTACGTTGGCACCCTGAAGGTATCTGGAAATTAGATCTCCTTTAAGTATTATTTACCTTTTTTTTTTTATAAATTTTTCATTTTTTCACTTGACTTATGAGCAGAGAGGACAACACAGTTACGAATATGGAATTGCAGGCGCGTTTGCAGATTCAACACCACACACATAAATTGCAATTTGAAGTGATTTTCATGGCATTTATCGACATTGTAATCT
>NC_087209.1:16117187-16136883 GCF_015104395.2 Macrobrachium nipponense | reverse complement strand
TGCAAGAGAATTAGATGTGTACAATCTTCTATGATAAAACTGCAACAGAATTAGATGGGTGCAACTTCCACATTAAAAATGTAAAAGCGTACAATCAACTATGAATTTCTTACCACGCTAAGCTTCTAATATGCCTGGCTTTACAGGAATAAAAATGCATATAAAAATATGCGCATAAACATACATACATAAGCATTTAATAATTGATATTGATATTTCTAAATGAGAATAACAATATCTATATATTTCAACCTTCTTACTAAAGTTAGTGAATTTAAATTTGTGATTCTATTGTTATGAAATCAAATTGTAGGATAATCCATAAAAAAATAGTTAACATTTGTAAGTTCAAAGTACTCCTAAGTACTTGAACAAGTTATAAGATGTCATGACAGCTCCTCATAAAATTTTTGTTGTATGAAGTTGCCTCTTGAAGACTGGAATGGTGGACAGATAACTTAATTAAACAACCACTCGGTAAAGAAGCCTTTACTATCAAATAACAAAATCTCGTATTGATGTTTCATTAAACAAGTAAAAAAGGGGCAGAAAAATAAAGTTCTCTGTACAACGTGTAACGCTGTATAAGTACAACAACTCTAACCGACAGCCTTGCAGTTGCTCAACAGATGCGGTAGAGTGAGGGTGTATCCCTTGGCTTCGGAAAGTGCTGCCAGATGTACAATCCATGGCTACCTTTAAGCTTAAATAAAATAAAAACTACTGAAGATATAGGGGTGCAATTTGGTATGTTTGATGATTAGATAATCAAAATACCAATTTGCAGCCCTCTAGCCTCAGTAGGTGTTCTGATGGCAGATGTAAATACTTAAATTTCTTTTTCGTGTATAGCAGAAAAATGTTTATTCCCTCAGTACCCCGCCACTCCAATCTTCCAGCATTTCCTGTGACTCTCCTTCCATTGTGGGAAGGGTCAGCCGATCGCCTTTTGGGAATCCGAAGGAATTTTCTCCCCTCCTCTTTCAGTTCCCTGGACAGAAGTCTCTCCTTTAACGTTTTCCTTCGAGAAATTGCAAAATAAATAAAAAATACTCGCGACTGTATTGTCAAAAATAACACAAACAACCACATGAAATATTATCCAAACAAAGCATATTTCTTTTACGGAAAAAAAAGAATAAACGAACTTCTTATATTCACAAGCTTTTGTTAAACTTATATGCACCATAATTCATTCTTTTAATTTCCTCCAGCCAGAAAAATATAGAAATAGAAACCTAATGATTACAATAGATATGGGTCTTATTTATAACTCTTGAGGATTATTTACATATAATTGATGTCAAGAATAAAACTCTTTGAAAACAGTAAAACCGCAGAGAACTTGACCAGGGTTGTGTAGGTCAATGCCAGACTAATTCCGGAGAAAACAATGGAAAATCAGTGTATTCCTGATTTTCGGGAACTGTAAATATCAATGGAAGGATACTCCAACCGAAAGAGCTGCTGTCGATACGAAATGTGAGAATACAACTGACTTGAAAGGACAACTTGATAAGAGATGGGAACATGGATGAACGTTACGGTTGTTGAGAAGCGTTTGATCTCTCTCTCTCTCTCTCTCTCTCTCTCTCTCTCTCTCTTCTCTCTCTGTATATATAGTATATGTATATATATATATCATATATGTATACATATATATATATATATATGATTATATATATACATATATATATATATATATTATATATATTATAATATATATATATACATACACAAAATATATGTATATATATAATTTGTGTATATATATAAAAATACATATACACAAATGCATATATATGATGTATACATGTACATATATACATACATACATACACACAACCTATTTATATATATATATATATATATATATATATATATATATATATATATATATATATATATATATACATATATAATATAATATATATATATATATATATATATATATATACATATATATATATATATATAGGCTGGAAGTATATGTGAGGATATTTATGTGCATCTCCTCTCTCCAAAGGGCTGCAGAAAGCCAGCTGTAGTTTGGTCCTCATATTCAACCTTCCAAAGGCATCTTACGGTTGCGCTTTACAATATGAAGGGTCGTCGCCCTCTAGGACAAAATTCAAATTAATGATTTAGTGACCCGTTCTCCTCTGTTGACAACGATTCTAAAATAAAAGCAATAATGAAAAGATTTGACTTATATTGTCTCAAAATAACATTAAAGGAAATAAAACGCTAATCTCTGTGTTCCTATTCAGCATTTATGAAATAACCATCTAGTATCTACTCAGTTACAATAATTACTATGCAAATCATACAGACTGCATTTCTGTAGCCGACTTTCCTTTGGTAAGTTTAAGCTCAGGCACGTAGACCTGTCTTGCTTAAAAGGGCATTTTATATGGATCGCCTAAAATACTGGCGTAAAACTAAGCAATTTATTACCGCTGCTGCCTACGTGTGTAGGACGCCTGCGTTCGGAATATTTTAGAAAAAGTGAAATATCGTGAGTAAATATCAACTGAATATTTGAAATGACGCAATGTCCAATATATCATGCAAACCCACGCATCCATATTTTAGATCTCCATGTTTTTCAGACATGTTTTACTGTTCAATAAACAAATATAGCAGAATTTTTGTACCTTAACTTTTCCTTGCCAAAATTTATAGCCGAAAAAAAAAAAATAAAAATAACAACTTGTCACAGCCTCACTAAAACTATTACGTAGCCTATATAACCGAGTCTTAAGCACAAACATGACATTTAAAACGTTATCATTTCGAAATCGTCAGTTAAGCTAAGAATTACACTAACATATACAGTAAGTCACAGCGAATTGCAATACAGACAGCTTTTTTCAAGGGAATTAAGACATTCACAAAAACCCTATCTACTATTTTGTGCAGCTGATTTTCTTGAAACTTCAAAAGAATGAAGACATTCACAAAAACCATATCTACTATTTTGTGCAGCTGATTTTCTTGAAAGAAACCTGGCAGGTGAAATTAAGTTCAAAATATCCAGATGAAATTAGGTATAAATATCTTTCAGCGCAAAAGTAGCAGCTGGATCTTACTAATTGACTGCTTTATTGCTACACTTAACCCCCCCGCCCCCTCCATCTCTCCTTCTCTTACTTAATAGTGTCCCCTTCTATTCAACTAGGAGACTGCCTTTATTTTCTCTCAGTGAAACTCAAAATACAATACAAGTATTATGTTCTTGGATCTGGAAAGAATACCGATGGTTTTAGGCATCTTCTTCAGAAATTCAGTTCCTAATATTTCGGTTCAGAGAGAGAGAGAGAGAGAGAGAGAGAGAGAGAGAGAGAGAGAGAGAGAGAGAGAGAATGATAATCCTGGAGAAATGTCCAAACTATCCCAAAATGGAGAGAAATATCCGAACTATCCCAAATTGGAAGTAAAAATAATGCCTTTTACTGGTCTTTACACAACCATCATATTGTGTACCAAGTGGCATTCACTATACTATCTCAATAAATATGATACTCCAAATTCATCTCAGAAACAACTAGCAAAACGAGTCCTGTCAAAATTAAAGAACAAAACTAATTAAGAAAACACGTTATTAGAGCTGTATCGTATCCGCTATTCCATTCATTACAGAAAATGTAATGAAATGTAATGAGAGGTAATGAATTCCTACCGATGAATTTATCGGAAAGGTCTCAAGCGGCTGCAAGAGATATTAAAAATAGTAATTATTGATTACGGAAAATAAATAATGGGCTAAGAGATAAACGAGTAAGCATCAATCAAGTGAAACTGAGGAACGTACCAATAATCATTAACAGGGCTCAGAAATGGGATTTCTTAATTCTCATTACGACGATCCCCCGTCAGGGACAGGAAAAGAAACCTGACCATTAATGGAAAATATGAGACCTCTTCCATGAATTTCCCAGGAGGATGGAAAGGTTGAAGACGAAAATGGTGAAGACGAGAGACCGAGGATAAGATGGGAGGCAGCGGAGTAGTAACATAAATGAAACCCAAACTCTCCCTCGGAACTCCTCAATTTGACTGGATTGGAATACTAAGTTTAGGCTAAATGCCAAGTACTGGTACCTATGAGGTCATTCAGAGCTGAAAATAATGGTGAGATAACAGTCAGGAAAGATGGAAGAAGGAGCATATAAACATAGAGTGGAAAGTAAGTTGGAAGAAAGAGAATATAAACATAGAGTGGAAAGTAAGATGGAAGAAAGAGAATATAGGCAGAAAGTAAGATGGAAGGAAGAGTAATGCCTACAGTGTTCCGCATGAGGTACACTGACGGCAATATCCCCTTTTGGCAAACTTATTGATCTACATGCTTCAAATTGCCACGAATCTTTCTCCTAACTAATTTCACGTTTTTCATTTAATTTTGATATGGAAAATGATTTATTCCTATACATCTTTATTTTTTATTCGTATACGTACATCTTTATTTTAGCCTACATTTCCGTTTATTCATCTCTACCTTCTTTCTTATTCCAATCGTCTTTGATATTCGTCCAAATTTTGAATATTCCGGTACTCAATCACTTCCCTCACATATTTTAATACACCCTTCATTCACCAATTTCACTTCTTTATTATTTGCCATTTTTTCCTATCCATGATCCTTCTAATACCAAAAATCACTCATCTTTATTCCTCACCCTTTGAAAGACATTGCCTCACTCTCATCCCTTCGTATTCAAATCCTTATCTACATATTTTCTTTATTCTTTAATGTTTCCCCTCTTCCGCTCAACCATCTAATACATTACATCGTTTAGTTCTCTTCAATTTAATATCTGTCTCTTTATCTCCTTTGCAGAAAATTTCTTTGTTGTATCATTTATTCCAGTCAGTTACTTTATTAACATATGTCGTTTTCGGTTATTTTTATATGCTACCCCCTTCCCATTCCTTTCTCAACCCCCCTTCCTACCGGGGCTGAACTGGTGCGTGAAGGGCACTAGGAGTGTTACTATTCATCTCAACGACCTCAAAAACTATGGATTAGAAACTATCTGTTGCCTTAGGTTATTTTTATATGTCACCCTCTTCCCACCCGCCCTTCCTGTAGGGCCTGAACTTGGACTTAAAGGCCATTGTGAGTGTCACTATTCATCTCAGCGACCTCAAAAACTATGGATTAGACACTAATATCTGTCCCTTTAGGTTTTTTACATGTCACCTTCTTCCCAACCGCCCTTCCTGTCGGGGCTGAACTTGGACTTAAAGGCCATTGTGAGTGTCACTATTCATCTCAGCGACCTCAAAAACTATGGATTAGACACTAATATCTGTCACTTTAGGTTATTTTTACATGTCACCCTCTTCCCAACCGCCCTTCCTATTGAGGCTGAACTTGGATTTGAAGGGCATCAGATGTGTCACTATTAATTTCAGCTTCCTCGAAAACTATGGATTAGACACTAATATCTATCGTTTTCAGTTGTTTTTATGTTTCACCCCCTTCCCACCTGCCCTTCCTACTGGGGCTGAACTTGGACTTGAAGGCCATTGGGAGTGTCACTATTCAACTCAGCGACCTAAAAAACTATGGGTTAGACACTAATATGTTACAATGTTTTCAGTTGTTTTTACATTTCACCCCTTTCCCATCACCTTTCCACACCCTCCCTATTTGGTGCCAATGATGCCTTACCCCCCCCAGTATTCTTTTCCTGATGGTAATTCATATGTATACCAAGTTTGGATGAAATTAATCAATGCATTTCAAAGTGTATGTTTATATACATACATACATTTATATATATAATATATATACATATATATATATATATATATATATATATATATATATATAATATATATACATATATATGTATATATATATGTATATATATACATAAACTGTTTCATATCTCTAACACAATAAAACCTATCGTATTTAAAAGAATTTCCCCTGATATTTTTTAGAGGTTTGTGGGAAACTCCATGGAGGTACATGTCATATCATTCTTTCCTTTTAAAACAACGTTTTGAGTAATGATAATAACTACTAGGTTGGCGAGTACCATTACTCACTGTATATAACTGAATACACTTGTATACTTAAAGAATAGACTCAGTTCACAAAACGCTGTAACAGTGTGAGCGTTGATACAGCCACCAAATGGAGTGTACGGAGGTCTACCACTTTCCCTTGAATTTTTACCTCGTTTCCAGAAAGGGAGGTCAAACTTGCATTTTACAGTTTTAAACACCTTAGTTTAAACTATTCATTTAATTCTAGATTCGTATGTTAACTGCGTTAAGATAGTGACATTCTTTTTCCTAACTCAATTTGAATTTTTCTCTATTCACTGTCATTCACTGATTTCTATATCCAAAACAAAATATTAATGTTGTGCATTATTAAATAAATAAGGTTTAGCTCTTATCAACCTAGGAAAGAGAGAGAGAGAGAGAGAGAGAGAGAGAGAGAGAGAGAGAGAGAGAGAGAGAGAGCGCTTTGTAATTTCATTTGATGTACGAGTATATCTACTGCATGTTCTTTTTTTTTATATAGTTTGTTACCTAAAATTGTTGTCACCCCAAATATGCCATCTTTTTCAAGTAATCTGTATTTTTCTTACGTATAAAAACTGTTACCTTTCTTATATAAACAGAGCATGTATAAAGGTCATTTATTTACGTTTCCTCGTCTGCCATTAGGCCTATGGAGTATTGCCTGACCTTGTGACATTAAGGAGACCACGTTAATTCCGTCAATGACTCTATGGTCCTTTTTTCTTTTTTATCTGTATTTCATTCAGTTCTCTTTAGTCTCCTTGATTCGACAGTCTCATCGCAACTAAGTTTGTTCATTTGTCATTTGAATTAAATTCAAAATGACTTCTTATCGGCGTTGAAAATTGAAATTACATTAAACAGAATTGAATTTACATAAACGTATACACTTCTTCATTTCCATAAAATTTTTTGCAACAAATAAAAGAAAACGCGGAAAAAAAAAGTTTTTACATTTTACCAGGTAGGTAGATTTTAACCCTAGGTATAATTTGCATAGAAATAACTACAAGTAAGAGGTTTACAACTAGAGAGAGAGAGAGAGAGAGAGAGAGAGAGAGAGAGAGAGAGAGAGAGAGAGAGAGAGAGATTACAATGTCGATAAATGGCATGAAAGTCACTTCAAAAATTGCAATTTATGTGTGTGGTGTTGAATCTGCAAGCGCGCCTGCAATTGCATATTCGTAACTGTGTTGTCCTCACTGCTCATAAGTCAAGTGAAAAAACTAAAAATTTATAATAAAAAAAAAAGGTGAGTAATACTTAAAGGAGATCTAATTTCCAGATACCTTCAGGGTGCCAACGTACCAATGAGTATTATTTTCTCGTGATTGGCCGCTTGCAAAAATATCATAAGACAATTTCTGCCACCTAGGTGACACACGACACTCTCAGGCATCTATTTTTCATCCAGTTTCCTCGAAGTTTCGCGACAGAAACAGCTTCGGAAACTGATTTTTGGACGCGTTTGGGTGGGGGAAGCTAGATTCTTTGCTTTGACTGCAATATGAATTTGAAGTTATATTTTGATACCAACTTCCGTTGAATGATTTTCGAAAACGTTTCGTCCTCAAACACTTTTCACATATTTTATGGAAGATTCATTGATTGATTATAGCTACTTAAACTGGCGTTTGGAAGATCTTTTAAAGGTTATTACGTTAGTATATCTAAAAGCTTAATATGTTTCTTTAACTGGTTTTTGGGAGATCTTTTAAAGGCTATTACGTTAGCGCATCTAAATGCTAAAACTGTTTCTTTTCCTGAGAGTTACGTTATGAAGTACAGTGTTTTGAATATCGAAATCTATGCACGCATACAAACAGGTTATTCCACAAATGTGTCCTTAAAATTGCATACCTGTTACCCTACCTCTTCTCTCTCTCTCTTTATGATAATATTCTTCTGTTGGTACACAAAACCTTTCTACTTAAGGATGAACACAGTGAGGGGACTTTTCCATACATAATCATAAAACTCTGCTAACATACATAGGCCTATACAAACACACATACACATATATCTATATATAAAATGTGTTCTATTTAGTTGCACATATTGCACAATATGGGCATCCAAGCCACCGGGTGAATTTTGCATCACGCAAGGGTGACAGGTATTAACTTTACAATCCGCAGCAGAGATGATGTGGATGCCATTGACCTCATTTCCTCTAAACCAGACATTTCCTTGGACAGCGAAGGAAACAAAAGACTGACCTGACATATATATGGTTCCCTCTGACCTCAAACCTGCGGCTTATCAGCCGTTTCGGGGGCATTATCTTCCCCACGGGATTCACAACACATGCTAAAGGCACTCAGAGGTTAAAAGTATAAATTTCACTATGATCGCCGTCTTGTCTTTTCTCAATATTAGATTAAAATTAAATTCATAATTTGTTAATCATAATTTGTTAATAGTTGTCCAAACTTTTGATCTTATTTTAGATTAAGTTTATTAACAAATTAGTATCGTTTCTTAGTTCGATGACCTCTGTAAGAAAGTCATATGACTTTGCAGTTTTGCTTTGTTTTCCCTAGGCGTTTCTCCCCCGGTGTTAGTGAACTACTGAAGCGCCCCTTATTAACGATAGTTGTTTTTCTCTTCCTCACAGCCTGACGCTTTGCCACTTGATTTATGGTCACTTCTGCAATTTTGGATCACGACTTCTTTATTCCTTCGCTGCCTTGTGTGTGGTCGCTGGTGTTTGTCACCCGCGGCATTCATAGGCCACGCCCCTTCCCTCGTTCGTCAGAAGGATTTCGAACGAGTTGGCCCGTACTTACGTAGAACGGTGCAGTTTGTGGCGTGCGAGATCCGTTGACGTCCCGGATTCTCGGAGGCTACCACCCTCGGTGTTCCCGTGGTATTTTGGGTTGCCTGCAGGCATTGCAGCTTGACCCGGTTGGCTTCTTCATCAGCGTCAGTGAGTTCTTGGAACTCGTGGAGACAAGTAGGGCGGCTTTCTACAGGTATAAGATGTTTTTATAGCTATTTAAGACGATCGTGGATCGTTGGGCTTGTGGATTTGCACGCCCCTGTTTGCAGTACGGTCTTCTGGACCTTGTATGGACTGATGAGCTCATCCACTAAGCCTCTCGTGGTTATTCCTTATTTTGAATTCGTAAGGTTATTTTCGTATTTGATTGTTTATTAACTGAACATTTTCAACATTATTATCATTATTCTTAGCATAATCCTGGTCACTAAATTAGATTTTAAGTTCAATTTAGTTTGTATGTGTTAGGTAGGAGTATTATTAAGTTTCCCCTCTTATTTTCTCTTGCTTCCTTCTACCTTACTTAGTTTCTTAGGTTATATTTATCTGGCCAGTAATTTGGTAGGTACCTGCCTGAAGTGTCATATTTAAAATTTGCTATTTCTTGGCTTAGGGTTTAATTTAGTTGTAGGTGATCTTTTAAAGATCTTAAGGTTGGTTTTCCCTTGTTTTATATATTCATTTTGGTTATTATTTTTGCCAACCATTACCTTTTTCTTGTGTAAATAAATATTGTAACTTTTGTTGAGGTGTTTATTCTTTTGTCCCTAAGTTGCTGTGTTACATTTTTACTGACCGCTGATTCTGAGTAGAGACAAGAACCCTTGAAATTACAACCATAAATAAGGTCATAACAATCTGGCGACCGTGACAGGATTTGTGCTCAGGTGTACACAGTAGTTGGGACATTGGAACGCTCCTCAGTGGGGTTATAGTATTTATTTTTGGAAATACCTTTCTCTCCTATTACTATGGATAATTTGGAAGACTTTGAGTTTAGTCCTGCAGAGTTCTTAGGGTCTGCCGATTGTATTAGGCATTTACCAATATTAGGTAAAGAGTACCTTGTTAGTTGTGCAGGTTTTTTGTTATTTGATGATCCTCCTCAGACTGGAGTCATTTATGAAGGCCCAGCCAATTTGCTGCCAAGAGGAAATATAACCACAAACCCTTTCTTGACTGAAGTGAATTTAGGGCCAGCAGTTCCTACAGTTCCTGTAAATTCTGAATCAAAGGAAATTCAGGAATATGATTTGATTTGTAAAAAAATAGAGTTGTTAAAATTGGAGCATGCGGAGAAAGAGAGGGTGAGGAGGCATGAGATAGAGATGGCCAACCTTTATTTGGAAATGGCTAGGTTATAGGGGGCTCCTAACCAATTTAGCACCCCACGAGGTAGTCAGCCCGATAGGTTTAATATTGGGGCTGCATTAAAATTGGACCCCATTTTCATGAAAGGAATGTTCCTGAATTCTTCAAGGCCTTTGAGAGGGTGTCAGCTCGGTTGTCTTGGCCACCAGAGATGTGGACAGTGCTGATTCAGTGTAAATTGGTGGGCAAGGCAATTCGGGTATATAATGCCTTGGAGGAGGGGATAACCAGGGATTATCACAATGTAAAGGCACTAATTTTAAAAGCCTATCATTTGGCCCCTGAGGCATACAGGTTAAAGTTTAGGAACCTTACTAAGAATATCATTATCGTATGTAGAACTTGCCAGGTTCATTAAGTTTGACGACTGGTTGAAGAGTCATCAAGTTGTCACTTTTTCTTCCCTGAGAGAACTCATGCTTTTGGAAGAGTTTAAGAAATCTTGCTCCAAAGAACTGAAAACTTATCTAAAAGAATTAAAGGTTACTAATTTAGGTAAGGCAGCTCAAGTGGCTGACAAATTTGTCTTGACCCATAGAACAGGTTCAGGCAATTTTGCCATAAAGGAATACGAAGACACAATAATAAGTCTAAGAATTCTGTGGTTCAAAATAATTTTCCTGCTAGTAAGAATGGAAAATTCATGAGTAAACCTGGTACTCGTGTATTTTCCATAGGAGGTAGTTCTGGGACAGGAAATGGTAATATGAGGACTTGTTTCTGGTGTAATAAACTCGGTCATTTCCAAGCTCAGTGTCACGCCAGAACAAATTATCTTCAAAGGAATAATCCTGTGGCTTTAATGCCAAGTGCATCTCCTGACGTAAAATTACCGATAACAAATAGTGGTAGTGGTGGTAATAGTTTGCCCAGAAATTGAAATAATAATCCACAGGAACGACTGAAATATGATAAGTACATTTGGCCAGGAAAAGTAACTTAATTCTATTATTATTGATGTTAAGTTTTTGAGAGATACAGGGTCTGCTCGGTCGTTAGTGCTGGAAAGCAGTTTAAAAGGTTTGGTGAAGTATTCAGGGCATATATTTATAGTTCTGGGAGGTTTCCCGAACACAATAGTTCCGGATCCTTTAGTAGAGGTAATGTTGTCATTCCCTGGGTATTATGGAAAGACCGAGCTGGCCGCTGTCGAGAGTCTTCCTATAGCTAGTATTGATGGCATATTGGGAAATGATACGATTAATAGTGATGACCAGGAATTATTCCCAATATTGTCAGTCAATAAGTGTCCAGTAGCAGTTACCACTAGAGCTACAGCAAGAGCTGCAGACTTATTAAATAATGATGAAGAGTTAAATTTGAGTAGTTTAGAGGTAGACGTAGATGTAGGAAGACCCGGGTCTGTAGTAAGTAGTGTAGTAAGTAGTGATAATGTAATTCCCGATTGGGATCGAGCAGCTTTTATTGAAGCTCAGAAGAAAGAGTTTAATTTTAATTTAGGTGATACTTCTGACTTGACGAAGCCTTGATTCTGGGTAAAAAGGGGCATATTATATAGGGTGAGTCGTCCCCTGGTTGTTAATGACCCCCAAATGTCCTGTATTGAGCAAATAGTGGTGCCTTCTCAATTTCAGAGACAAATAATAAATTTACTCCATGATGATTCATTCTCTGGTCATTTTGGTGTCTGGAAGACGTTCCGTAGGTTGATTCAAGGTTTTTGGTGGCCAGGAATGAAATCGTCAGTAAAACAATATGTAAAAGAATGTCCGGTGTGCCAAGTGGTAGGTAAGCCTAATCAGACCATTGTAAAAGCCCCTTTATACCTCATACCAGCTATTGGGGAGCCATTTAATCAGCTGGTAGTTGATATAGTAGGCCCTCTGCCTAAAACTAAAACAGGTTTTATCTATTTACTGACTGTGATGGATCGGGCATCAAGATTTCCCGTTTTGCTTGGTGAGACGTTCCCGCGCACAGTCTGATTAATCAACAGATATCACGCTTTTAACATACGTCTGGAAATCGAAAAATATCTAGAAGTGTTCGTGAACTGTCCGTGATAAGATTAGTGTGAAAATAGTAGGATAAAGCGTCTACTAAGTTAGTTTATCAAGTGAAATACTGTAAATCAGATCAAGATGGCAGTAAGTTCCAACTGTATTAAGAAATGGCGAAATTTAGCGTGTCTAGCAGATTCGCAATACAATGAGGTAGCAGGAAGGGAGCTGGCATTTCTCATCTATGAGATCAATAACAGCCCTTATCAAAAAGATACAAAAGCATTCATAGACATATTAGATGGATATGATCCTTCAAACTGGAACAAATCAACAGAAAACATCTTGAACAAAATTGAAGAAGTTCCAAATAAAATTCAAGTGGTCAAGAGACTCATAAAGAAAATTTTCATCAATAAACATATTCCGACAAAGAAAATTAATAAGGTGAACATTGTGAATATCCTAATTGATGCCAATAGGGAAAAAAGAACGCCAAAAAGCATGCAAAACTGTGTAAGGTGTGGTATAGCATAGTTAATCCACAAAACCTGTTCAAAAAATGTTCTGCATGCAACATTCCAATGCATCCTCAATGTGCTGAAGTAATGCAAGATATGAGTAAGGATACCAGAATATTTTGCTCAACATGTCTATCATGGATAGACAATGTTATTAAATCGAGACTTAATGTACAAATAGTTGAGGATGAAGAAGAGGAGGAAGAGAAAGAAGAAGAAGAGGAAAATGGAAGAGAAGTAAACAAAACTGAAATGACAGAAAAATATAAAGAAAACAAAGAACAAAATAAAAGTCTGGATGCAAAGATACTCATTGATACAACATATGAGGCAATCAAGCAGCATACACACGAAGAAATAAATTACGAAATGACAACACAAAATAAAATCCCGAAGAGGCTCTACCCAGATCTGCACACTGATGGGAAAGAGGAAAAAATAGAAAAGAAAGACAAAGTCTGCACCCTTTTGAAAAGAGGGAATTGCAGATTTGGAGAAAGATGTTACTACAAACATCCCAAGATATTTCACAACTATGAAATCTATGGTAAATGTGCATACCTAGACGGCTATGAGGATGATTGCAGAGATCTACATCCAAAAATATGCAAAAACCTAAAAGAAGGAAAAGGATGTGAGTTCAACAAAAAATGCAAATATATGCACCCTGTGGCCATGAATCAAAATCAATTAAATAATCAATCAAATAATGAAATACAAAATTAGAAAGAAACAAATAAAGAGAGGAACAAAGAATATGAGGTGAAGGAAAAAAGCAAGCCATCACCGCGATATGGAGTGTCAGCAAAGAATTTCCAAGCATCAGCTCCAACATACAGCTCAAGATATAAATACTGTATTTACAATGCAAGAGGATATTGCAGATATGGAGAAAATTGCAGATTCAGACACAAAATGAATAATTATGATGAAGAAGATCAATATTATGGAAAAGTTGGATTTTTTACTGTCAGAATTTCTGGAAATGAAGAAAAAAGAACAACATACCCAGAACAGGAAAGAGACCGTGGGAAAATCCTTATTATTACCCATATTAAATGAACGAGAAAACACGCAAACCATCATAGTGATGAATGCGCAGGTTTTAGTTACGAGTAACTCAAAAAGAACTAACCCAAATTGAAAAGAAAAGAGATATAATGAATATAAGTGAAACCTGTTATTCCCAAGAGACTGGGAATGACGATCAAATAAAAGGGTTCCAAACTTATAGATCAGATAGGAAAAATAGGAATCAAGGGGGAACCTCAATATATGGGAACGACAAAAAACAAGGAAAAATATATGAGAAATACAGTAACTCAGAATGTGAACTAACAGCGGTAGAATTTGAATCTGAAAAATTAATAAATATATAGAACCCCTAATACTAAAGAGTTTGGCACAATAATAGAAAAATTGGATAATATATGTAGGAATTACAAGGACTGGACTATTCTCCTATCCGGAGACTTTAACTTTCCTTTCATAGACTGAAAAGAACGAATAAGAGATTGTGGTTGTATTATACATATAAAAAACGAGAGTAATAGTAGTGCAGAAGATAAGAGGCAATTCGAAAAGGTATTAGATATGCAACTAGAACACAACATTCAACAAATAAATCACATGCCAACAAGATACTTTAGACCTAGTATTTGTGAACGAGGTGAATTATGTTAAAGAAATAATAGTTTATAATGCGAGTATTTCGGATCGCAATGTCATAGAATTAACGGTCCATTCCAAAGCAAGTGAAAACAGAGATAAGCAAGAAATGAAAAAGTGGGAAGGATATGGAAAATACAACTTCTACAGTAAAAATATAAAATGGTCAGAGATAAATGAAGAATTAAACAAAGATTGGGATAACATTTTCGTAAGTGATGATATAAAGGTAAATGCGGAGATATTATATAAAATATTAGAGAAAATAGTGGATAAATATATACAGAAGAAGAAAAGTAAACATCAGTCATGCATACCAAGAGACAGAAGGATCTTGTTCCAGAAAATCAGAAAGTGGAAAAAAGGTCTTGCAAAAGAAAAAAATGCATGGAAAGTGATCTAACTAAAAAGTAAGATAGAAAATGCAGAACAAAAGATTTTACAATCAAAAGAAAATGAAAAACGGGACTTGGAAGAAAAAACCCTAGTAATTAACAAGCAAAACCCCAAACTATTGTACTCGTATGCAAAAACGATGAATAAAAGAAGAATAGAAATAGGCCCTCTAAGAATTGAAGGGAGATTAACGAATGAAAAAAAAAGAAATATGCAACATATGTGCAGAACAATATAAGAGAGAATTCACCCCTAGAATTGATAATGACGATAATGATATAGAAGTAAGGGATGGAAATAGTGAATATTTAGCAGACATACATATCAATGAAGCTGATATTGTGCAGGCTATTAATGAAATTGAAAATGGAGCTGCAGCAGGGCCTAATGGTGTCACTGCTATTTTGTTAAAGAAAGTAGTTCATTCTATCGCAAAGGCACTTGCAATATTATTAAGACAAAGTGTATATACAGGCAAGATTTATGATGAGCACAAATTAGCATATATTACCCCTACTTTCAAAAGTGGATCAAGACTAGAGGAAAGTAATTATAGGCCTGTGAGTCTAACATCACATATTATGAAAGTGTATGAAAGGGTAATGAACAAAAATATTATGAAACATTTAATGAAAAATAATTTGTTTAATATAGGACAACATGGTTTCCTACCTGGAAAAAGTACACAAACCTAACTGTTAGTCCACCGTGAGAACATATACAAAAATATGAAAGCGGAAATGGAACAGATGTGGTTTATCTAGACTTTGCAAAAGCTTTGGACAAGGTAGATCATAATATATTAACGAAGAAAATTAGAAAACATAATATAGTGGATAAAGTAGGAAGATGGTTAAAAGAATTTTTACACAACAGAAAACAGATAGTTATTGCAAACAATGAGAAATCGGATGAAGCTAAGGTAATATCCAGTGTGCCACAAGGTACGGTGTTAGCTGCATTACTGTTTGTTATTATGATTGCAGACGTAGACAGTAATGTTAAGGACTCGGTAGTGAGTAGTTTCGCCGATGACACAAGAATAAGTAGAGAAATTACTTGTGATGAAGATAGGAACGCTCTACAAAGAGACCTTAACAAAGTATATGATTGGGCAGAGGTAAATAGCATGGTATTTAACTCTGATAAATTTGAATCAATAAATTATGGAGACAGAGAAGGAAAGCTATATGCATATAGGGGACCTAATAATGAGACAATCACAAATAAGGAAGTAGTTAAAGACCTTGGTGTGATGATGAATAGGAACATGTTATGCAATGATCAAATAGCAATTCTATTGGCAAAATGTAAAGCAAAAATGGGAATGTTGTTACGGCACTTCAAAACAAGAAAAGCTGAACACATGATTATGCTTTACAAAACATATGTTCGTAGTCCACTTGAATATTGCAATATGATATGGTACCCACACTATCAAAAGGATATTACACAAATAGAGAGTGTACAAAGGTCCTTTACAGCTAGAATAGGAGAAGTTAAGGATCTTGACTACTGGGATAGACTACAATTCTTAAAATTATTTAGTCTAGAAAGGAGAAGAGAACACTACATGATAATCCAGGCATGGAAACAGATAGAAGGAATAGACGAAAACATCATGGAGCTAAAAATATCAGAAAGAGCAAGCAGAGGTAGATTAATAGTGCCCAAAACTATACCAGGAAAAATAAGGAAAGCACACAGGACATTAATCCACTACACACCAGCATCGCTAATGCAGCGTCTATTCAATGCGTTGCCAGCTCGTCTGAGGAATATATCAGGAGTGAGCGTAGATGTGTTTAAGAATAAGCTCGACAAATATCTAAGCTACATCCCAGACCATCCAAGATTGGAAGATGCAAAATATACCGGTAGACATTAGAGGTGCCGCACACTGAGGGACCTGGGGCAACCCGAACAAGATGTAAGGTCTGTAAGGTAAGGTAAGGTCATGAAGAAAGTCACATCTAAGGCTGTATTTGACCAGTTGGTAATTTTCTTTTCGAGGTATGGAATCCCTCGTAAGATACAAACTGATTGTGGAACTAATTTTACTAGTAAGGATTTTCGAAGTAAGTGTGCAAATCTGGCCATTCTACACACTACTAGTGTTCCTTACCATCCAGAGTCAGGGATTGGTGGAAAGATTCCATCAAACTCTTAAATCAATTTTAAGGAGATTTTGTTATGAGCATGGAGAGGAATGGGATAAGGGCCTTCCTTTTGCTCTCTTTGCTCTTAGATGTCATCCAAATTCATACACGAGCGTCGCTTTTTTTGAATTAGTTTTTGGACATAAAATACAGGGCCCTTTAAAAATTTTATGTGAAGTTTTGGAATCTGATCAGATAAAGGAGACGAACGTGGGTGAATTTGTTGATAATCTTAGAGGAAAACTTCCTAGCGCCTGGAAGGTTGCTAGAGAAAATTTAGAAAACTCTCAGGCTGCTATGAAGATCAATTATGACAAGAAAACTCGAGCACGGTCGTTTGAGCCTGGGGAATTAGTTTTGGTGTTGGGTACAGATTCGGATAACTTCCTTGGACCAAGGTATAAGGGCCCTTGGAAGGTGATGAGGAAATTATCTGATCTTAATTATGAAATAGAAGCTCCCGGGACCAAACGAAAGTGTCGAATTTTTCACATCAACAGACTGAAACCTTATGTCTCTAGTAGATCTGATCCTTTGGAAACAGGGTATGAATCGGTTTCTTTGGTGGCAGAGGTGCTTCTTGATGGGTCAGAGGAAATAATTAATCAAGTACCTTCAGATGCTCTATCCAAGAATGTGCAATGTTTAGATGGGTTAGAGGAGAATCTGAAGCATCTTGATCTAAATCAAAAAAAGGAAATGAAGACTTTAATTCATTCTTTTTCAGATTTGGTAAGAGACTCTCCTGGATTGACTAGTTTAATTGAACATGATGTGGTAGTAGGAGAAGCTTCACCAATTAAACAAAGCCCTTATAGACTAAATCCCACTAAAATGGATATAGTCAATAAGGAAATAAAATATATGTTAAAGCATGATTTAATACAACCTTCTGTTAGTCCTTGGAGCTCCTCTATAGTATTGGTAAAGAAATCCGATGGACAGTATAGGATGTGTGTGGACTATCGTAAAGTCAATATGCATACTAAAAATGATTCCTTTCCCCTCCCTAGGATTGACGACTGCATAGACCGCATTGGTTCAGCAAAATTTATTACGAAGCTAGATTTGCTCAAGGGCTACTGGCAAGTACCTTTGTCGGATCGGGCAAGAGAAATTTCGGCGTTTGAAGAATGCTGCTTGTACCTTTCAAAGATTAATGAACCGTGTGGTCTGTGGATTGGAAGGTACTGAGATCTACATAGATGATCTTGTTGTCCACAGTAATGATTGGAAAACTCATTTACTCAGGTTACGTAATGTTTTTGAAGCTCTCCGTGCTACGGGCTTAATCATTAACCTCGCTAAATGGGAATTTGGTAAGGCTAAAGTTGTGTATCTGGGTCATGAGGTTGGTCTGTGTCATATACCCCCAAAACAGGCTAATGTCAAGGCTATAACTAATCTAAAGAGACCGTGCAATGTCAGAGAAGTTCGAAGGGTGTTAGGTATGGTGGGCTACTATAGAAGGTTCGTTAGGAACTTTTCTGAGGCTCGTCCCTTGAATGATCTTTAGTTAAAAAATAAGACATTTTTTTTTGGACTAGCGAGTGTGAAGAAGAATTTATTAAAATTAAGACTATTCTTATGTCTAAACCTATTTTGATTTCTTCGAATTTTCAAGCTCCCTTTATAATTGCTGTTGACGCTAGTGTTGTAGGCATTGGAGGCGTTCTTTCAAAACGGTGAGGACGAGGAGGTGTACCCAATATCCTACTACAGTAAAAAGTTGTTAACAGCGGAGCGTAAGTATTCATCTATCGAGAAAGAGGCTCTCGCCCTGATCCGTACCATATCTCATTTTAAACCTTACTTAACCAATCATTCTTTTCTAGTGGAGGTATGGACGGATCATAATCCGTTAGTGTTTATTGAACGGATGAAAGGATCTAACCAAAGGATTTTACGTTGGGCCTTGCAACTGCAAGAACTCAACTTGGTAATTAAGCATATTAAAGGATCTGTTAATAAGATCCCGGACACCTTGTCTAGGATGTAAAGTGTTTATTTTTGTTGGTCTTTCTCTGCCTCTTTCGCCCTGCTCGTTTCTCTCCGTGTTCATTTGGAGTGAAAGCAAATACTAACTTTATGGTTTGTTCCGACGTTGTTCGGTTGTTTCGTTTATTTATATGATAATTCTCTTTTGCCAGTTTTGTTTTTAGTTTAAGTATTAGTTGTAAGAAATATTCAGTTCTATATTAATCATAGTTTCTTATTAGCTGATAAGTAGCTCTTTGTGTCATTTGTTATGACTTTAATTTTTAGCAAGAACTTTTGGAATTTCAGAGCTTTATCGTTTTCTATGATTTAGCACATTTTGTTGTTGGCTTTAGAATTATGTTCGATTAATTGTTTTTCTTCAGGCTTTGTATTTAATTAAGCTGTTTGTATATTGGTATGTTTAAGCATTTAATTGAGATGTATTTAATGCTGACTTTTTTTTCAGAATGTGTAATACGTGATTGTGTGAGCTTTATTAGATAGTTCTATTCATGTTTACATTGAGGTTATCTTTACTTTTAAGATTGTTGCTATTTTAAGCTTTAAATGATTATTTAGGTTGTATAAAAAAAAATTTACTCTATTTGATAAAAAAAAATTTTGTAGGGGAAGAAAGGTATTAGATTAAAAGTAAATTCATAATTTGTTAATTATAATTTAATAGTTGTCCAACCGTTTGATCTTCTTTTAGGTTAAGTTTATTAACAAGTTAGTATCGTTTCTTTGTTCGATGAACTCCGAAAGAAAGTCATATGACTTTGCAGTTTTGCTTTGTTTTTCCTAGGCGCT
>NC_087209.1:16107187-16109687 GCF_015104395.2 Macrobrachium nipponense | reverse complement strand
TATTGGGATGTAAAATTCTCGTCTAACAATGTCTCTACGAAAAAAATTCAAGTTCCCCGCACAGATATTCCAACAAAAATACTGAAAGGATTATTCATCCCATAGATTACATTTTGGGAGGAGTCAGCAACGCAGTTAAAAGGAAAAGACTGAGTAGCTTTAAAAAAAAAAAAAAAAAAAAAAAAAAAAAAAAAAAGTAAGCGAGCGACGCAAGAACATAAACCAGCTCAAACAGATGAATTTATACCTGGCAGATATAAATTTCATTTATACCTGTCTTCTGGAATAACTTTAAAAGAGATAATACACCTGACATAGAGTTTAACTGATGTGTGAGGATTTCTGGCTACTTAATAGACCGCAAATTTATTTACAAGTTTGTAAATTCAAATAAATTCACCATAACACCTCGTTCAAGCCTATTTCAAATAATAAAAATTGTCACTAACACCATTCTTCACGAATTTTGACATTAACCCTTCTTCATGAATTTTGACACAAACACCCATCTTTATGAATTTCGACACTAACATACTTGTTCATGGATTTTGACACAAATATCCATCTTCATGAATTTTGACACTAACATACTTGTTCATGACACTAACACCTTTCATCCTCATCTTCATGGATTTTGACAAAAACACCCATCTTTATGAATTCTGACACTAACACCCACCTTCATGAATTTTGACACGAACTCCCTTCTTATCTTCCCACAACTGCCCATTTTCCCCAAAAATTATATAAATAATCTTCGTACAAAATAATGCAAAAATTTATATGTGATCGAATACACTATATACGTAGTCCATGCTACCGTCTGCAGTGAATAAATAAATGAACATAACTTCACGTCAAGAGAACCGCTGGCTCCTAAATTGCACGAAAAGTATGGAGCACTGGACAGGGTGAATTTCATAAAAATTTCTTCACGTCTGTTATGTATAAGTATACAAAATATACATTTCATTTAGAGAGGACGGTAAATGTATGACAATAAACTCACAGCATTTATCTTACTGGCTACATCAAGAAATGTGTATATTTTCTCATACGTGGCTAAACAAAGTAACATGTATCACACTTATACACATGGCTATATTCTCTTTCCACCTTCAACTTGTGCCAGTCTACGAGTTTAAGAAAAAAAAATCGACCTCATCTAGAAAAAGAATTTAGCTTACCCTCAAAATTTCTAAAAAAAATAACATTAAACAAATTACCAAAAAAGCAAAATCTACATTTTTTCCCCCTAAAACGTTTAACGCTCCAGCGGCCAATTTTCATGGTCCTAACCTCACTTCGTCAGCAGTTTGTTTCCCGGTTACGTAACCACCACACCTTCCCCGTCCCACACAAACAAACAGAATATAATAATTCAGGGTCGCAACAGCGAGATGCTGACGAACCATAAAGAGGAAAATGAGAAAAGGATCTGGAAGTTGAATCCAATTCGGGCTGGAAGACTCGAGTCTCCCGTCGCAACTGATCGACTGACTGAGTCAGCTGGAAGGCGGAAGCCTGGACGGAACTTTTGTTGATTTATCGCGACCTGGAAGGGAGAATGGCGATGGGAATGGAAGCAAATGATGGAGGGGTCCCGTCGTGATTCCATGTTTATAAGATGCAGCGAGAGTAGATATGTAGATGGCTACGAGAGTCTGGTAAGAGAAGAGGAATAAAAATAGAAGAGATCCGGTTCATTCTCACGATCAAGGGACGAGATCCACAGTAGATTCTTAAACATCAATGTCTTCGTCCATGTTGTTTTCCCATTCCTTCAAAAAAGAAAAAAATAAGCAAATAAATACAATTTAAAAAAATAAAAATAAAAAACTATTTTTCCAAGAAAATAAAATGTATCATACTTCATTTCCTGATTCATTGATTGTGAAGATTAATTATCTGGCGCCATTCTTTTTCAATCATTAGACCTGATGTATGGAGCTATACAGATATAAATCTTAATATCCAACTCTACAAACACCTCCCTGACAGCCTTTTCCTCTTCATAAATAGCTTCAAGCCTTCAGTGGAAAGCATTTCTCTTACGTCTTTTTCAATTAATATCTTCAATTACAAGATTCTTCCATAGAAGACGAAGGGTAAAAATTCCTATAGGATTCTTTTATCCAAAACATCATCGAAGGGTAGTATTCGTATTGAGCTTAAGGGAATTTTTCCATTAGGTCATTCCAAGAAGTCGTCCAGAGAAACATCCTCGAACGTAAACAACAAATAGTAGAAAGAGAATGTCTGGGTGTCAGATATCTCATTGGATTTTCCTTACTATACGGAAAACAAATAGGAATTTTTATCAATAAAAGTAGTTGATGGCAATTTTCATTTTAGTAGAATGTTACAGCTATGACAAAACGACATTTTTATATTTATTATGTAATCAAGAGCAGAGGCCATCCCGTTACTGTTAATATTTATCAGCCCTCCCGAGGACGCACCTGAGCTGACACATATTCAAATCTCAAATAAAGCTCGA
>NC_087209.1:16074687-16102187 GCF_015104395.2 Macrobrachium nipponense | reverse complement strand
TTTCTCTATAGCATCAAATAGCTAAAACACGAACACGTTCCCGAACAATGACTCTAAGTCATGAACTGAGATAATATTCACACTAACTAGAGAGAAAAAATAAATTCAAATTCACCCTTGGTAAAAAAAACTTGTGTCAGCGATGGCTAATTTCCAAAAAATCAACGGCACTGTTCACTATCTCCCGTAACTCACTAGATGTCAAGCAATTATCTGCTGAACTCATAAAAACTCCCTTGATAGCATTACAACGCCCACGTATTAGTATATAAAAAATCAGTATCAGAAATATCATTATCACAAAATCACCAAAAAAATAATTGCTATCATCAAAATCATCAGTATCAGTACAAAAATTATCACGAAAGTTAATGCTTGTCCATTCTCCAAAAATTCAGCACAAAATTCAGCAAAGGTTCAGCAAGATTCCACACAATTCACCAAGATTCAGTCAGATTCATCAAGATTCAGCAAAACTCATCCCCGTGAATCACTGAAATATTCTCCAAAATTACAAGAACTCAACAAATAATTAACACAAGACTTCTCCCATTAATTCATTGTAATAATTCTCCTTGAATAATTATCTGTAATAATTATCAAATAATCTCCCATGAAATATCTCAAATCTCTCGCAAAACAATTCTCCCGTAATGATAATTATACTTAAGCAAACCTCCGTGACATATCTCAAGTATAATTAATTATTAATAATAATAATAATAACTCTCCATAGCAATAATTCTCTTGCAAAAATCTCAAGTAAGGGTGAAATTCAAATAGCATACACAGTATTGCTGAATCCTATGACATACAATTTCTCCAGCATACAACACCATGACATAACACCATTGCCACACAACACAGATACAACACCAATCATCGGCATTTCAAAGTAATTTCTCCAACACAATAAAAAAATAATAATCTGTGTATCCCCCTTATATTTGTGTCTTCCAAGGCACAAAGAAACATATAACACATCCTGTGCATGTTAACTACTTTTCCCCTCATTTTCGGAAAAGAAAAACTCTCTTTTATTTCCCCTTTTCTCTTCATCCAAGGGAGAAAAAAAAAATCTCTTTTCTTAAAAAAAAAGACTCTACGGGCATTTCACTTCATCAACTAATCAATCAGCTGATATCTTAGCATTCATGGTCAAGGCCAAATCCATCTCCCAACACAAAGAAAAAAAAAGGGAAAGGGGGAGTTCACCCACACTGAGAAAAAAAAATTTCTCCCCCCCTGAGAACAACCCCTCAGTCGAGCGGCAGAACACTCCCCCGAGGCATGCCAGCAGTATCCCCATCTCCCCTTGAACAGTGTCTGAGGACCCCTACCCAAGGTATACACAAGTGCCCATCCCTGCACTATCTCTCGAGTGAGGCCAGTGGTAATTTCCATGCTACTATCCCCCCAAGGGATGCCCGTCACCCTCGCAACGCAAGGCGCCTCTCTGCAGAAATGTGCTGAGCCCGTAAAATTGTGGCCGCTCTGTGTCACTAAGCCAAATATGCTTATCTAAGCACAGTTCCCATGCATAGAAAAATACACTCCTATGTTTTAAACAAAGACGAATGCATACGTCTATTACAAACACGCGTGAATAAAGAAAACACATCACTATGGGGCAAAGACAAGAAAAATTGTTGACCTCTTGAACCAATCCCATAACCCTGAAATATTTAAACAAAAACCCACTCCCTTCAAAACAATAGTTTAACACTCACCACTCCATAATGGGAAAAAAGAACTCTAAATTCTTCGTAAAACGCGGCAGTGATATATGTATTAAACACAACACCCGCACGGGTATCTCGGAACACTCTCGTCATTGCACAAGCAAAAGTCACACTGGGTGCGCTCACTGCTTCTGGCTGACTCCCTGGGAAAAATGCTGAGTCCCATAAAAATCCTTCCCTCCCTTTAGCACAGTTAACAGACAGATATTTTCTCATTTTTCTCACTAAGTAACTGAAAACTAACAGTTTAACGATTTTCCACAATCCCACAAAGCTTTGTCGTTCGAAAACTATCGCTAAGTCACGACCCCTTTTTTAGTTTCTAACTGGCCAACCATCTCTACATTGGCGTTCCTAGGCATAAAAAAGAAAGAAGACTTTCTATATCCCCTCTTTAACCGTCTGCCACCACTATAACATGGGGGAAGGACCCCCAGTATTCATAAGGTAAGCGTGGACACGAAACGGAAGGCAGACCCCATAACTCCATTACACACACAGGCTCTCTCTCTCTCTCTCTCCCGGCAATCACCCCATCTCTCTCTCTCTCTCTCTCTCCACCTCTTTCTCTCCATTCTAACAGGTAATGAAAATGAGAGAGTTGCATCATAACATAACGTTTATTTACAAGAATAACTAAATCAATTAACTAAGTAATCCAGTCTTACAGACTAACATTGTCAAGTCACCCAAAAGTCCACACCCCTCCCTGGGAACTCTGTCCCCCGGTATTCCAGATCCGTCTGTTCAAAGATACAGAACACATCCCGGTAAGTACACACACAAGTTTAAAGACAAAGTTAATAAAATGGAACATCTTACAAGATATTAAACAAGCCATCCCTTTGGCTAAAGTAAAGGTAACACTTACCCATTCCCAACCGGAATATCACTCACTGATAAATAAAAACACTTTGGCATCTGCCATCATGGCTTCGCCTTCCTCCCCCGAATGTCTGTGCAAGTCTTCCCATAGACTTGGCTAGTGATACATTATGAATAGAAGAGGCGCACACGCACATACGAACACACAGTTCGATAGCGCCTCACGGTTCTAGCTGCATCTAGTTTCACAAAGGCACTTTGGGAAGAGTTCATAAACTGTCGTACATTGACTTCCTGAATTAAGCACTTTTATCTCACACCACCCCCAGAATCTCATTCATCAGCTACTCTCAGGTCGTTACTCTGCACTGTCCTCCACATTCCATAGGTTACAGAGAATGCACGAACAATATACTATTAATCAAAACCCTATGTCTTACATATAATTATATATATATTATATATTATATATATATAATATATATATATATATATATATATATATATATATATATAAAAGCGAATTCCACAGGAAAAGGATAGTCGAAATCCAAGCGCTTTCGTCTTTACTCAGACATTATCAAGGAGTTAATGAGGTACAATTGGAGAGAAAGGTCTCAGGTACAACACAAGATCAAGAATACCAGATGGTTAATTGTCAAAAGGGTAAAAACTAAAAGAGATACCGTAACCGAAATTACAAAGTTTCTTTACAGTCCAAAACATGTAAAAACTGAATATATTAATTTTGTTGCTTATATTTATCTACAACTTTTTTCATTATGAAAGCATCAAGTTTAAATAAACCAAGACTTAAATTTAGAACATTTCTATTATTTGACTTGATGAAACAAGATTCAATGATATTCCTTTTAACTGTGTCATTACATGGGATTAAGGCTCTTGCTTGACTCCAGTTAATAGGATGGTCTAAATCTCTCATATGTACGAATAATGCATTTGATATTTCCCCAGTTCTCACAGAATATTGATGTTGCTTGAGACGTTGTGAAAGAGATTTACCGGTTTGTCCGTAATAGACTTTATCACACTTTTTTCAACGAATTTCATATATGCATACTGGAAGATCTTTAGGAGAATTTTTGATTATTAAACTCTTGACATTAATATTACTGAAAATAACATTTATGTTAAAAAGCTTTAAAATTCTAGGAATATCTAAAAACCTTTCATCATAAGGTAATTTTAGAATGTTATTCTTACTAAATTCAAGTTTGTCATTAGTTTAATAAAATGTTTTTCTAGCTCTTTTCCATGCCACATCTACAAAAATCCTTGGGTATTTAAGTTTCAATGCAATATCATAAAGTTTTGATTTCAGCCTCAATAAACTGCGGGCTACAGACACGTAAAGCCCTTGGAAACATCCCAGAAAAAACTGAGAATTTAACATTTTGATGATTATTGGAGTAGTAATGAACAAAAAAGGCAATGTTAGTTGATTTTCGAAAGACTGAAAAGGTGAAATTTCTATCATTTCTATGGACAGTTACATCAAGAAAATTCAAATTACAATTTCTTTCTTCCTCTACGGTAAATTTATAGAAGGGACTAAATTATTGAGATTATTAAGGAATTCCTGGAGATTTTCGTGAACTGGCCAAATACAGAAGATATCATCCACATATCTAAACCAAATAACTTTTTAGGGGCAAAATTCTTGGTAAGAGTTTTGTCTAAAAAAATTCCATGTAAATATTGTTAAGGACAGGAGATAAGAGATTACCCATAGCCATGCCAAACTTTTGTACAAAAAACTCCCCATTAAAACAAAATTTACTATCTTTGATACATAACCTTATGAGACTAATGAGGTTTCCCACACTTAAGGGAATGTCATGACGTTCTAATTCCTCCTCCAAATATTAATGTAAGTCATCTACAGGCACTTTTGTAAATAAAGAGACAACATCAAAACTAACCATATTAAAATCAAAATTCAAATTTAAACTATTCAGTTTGTTTATAAAATCAACATTGTTTTTAACATTCGTGTTAGAAATGTTTCCTACCAAAGGAGTAAGAATTTTTACAAGCCATTTAGATAAATTATACGTAACTGAGCCCACTGAACTAATGATTGGTCGGATAGGGTTATTGATTTTATGTGTCTTGACTAAACCATACATATAAGGTATGGAGGCGCATTGCGGTGTAAACTGTTTAATTAAATGGTCCAAGCCCTTCAAAATGGATTTAATTTGTTTATTAAAATGGCAGTTCACTGTCTGTGTAGGGTCAGACCTCAGTTTCGTATAAGTATCAGTTTAAGTAAAATAATAACATTGCTAAATGATACTGATACTTATACGAAACTGAGGGAAAGCAGCGTTCCCTGTGCCTTAAGAACTTGCTAAGCTTGTTAAGTGCACCTCAGACTCTCTTCACATTCAGAAGTTGAAAGCCGGATTAGATGCAATTATTTCACTCGCACTTCACTTCGATAAAGGATTTGACATCAGTTTACATAAGTGCGTTCGAATTAATTTTTTGACTTGGAGGAAATTGTCCATTTCCATAATGAGTTCGTATTATTTTTGACGATTTTAAATATGGATGCTTTGTAACTTGGCGCTATATTTTATTGTAATCATAATTACTTCCGGCAGGAAACGAGACGAGAAATTCTCCTTCGAACCCTCACTTCTTTTAAAATTTTGTTATTGCTCAGAATATTACGCCACAAAAAAGGATAACAATTACTTCACCTAATTTGTAAAAATAATCGTGAAATTTAGATATGTTTTTATTAAATGTAAAACAAAAACAGTTTGGTTTCATTGTGATTTATTATTTTTCAGCATTGATTTTTTTTATGACAAAATCACTGTTAAACAAGTCCTGTAGAGTTGATTTGCACTTCCACTCACAAATAAAAACTACGCAAGAAATTATCAACATAAAAGAACCATAATAAATTTCACGAAAGTATAAATGTATATTTTATTTGTCCTGGAATACCAGGATAAATAAATTCTGATCCATCTACACCATTCCTCTTGGCAAGGCTTGATCCAGCCCCTGACTAAAGGCCTGTGGGTTTTGCAAAGGTCCTTTTAGGACCAACAAGAGAAGGGGGGGGGGGGGGGGGGGGGCAAGCACCTGTCAGGTCAGACATTGGAGAAAGTGCTCTAAACTTTGAAGTAAACCTATCCAAAAAATGATTCAACATCATCAAGGTTAAACTCCCAGCTTGACCCGAAAGGGATTCGTTTGCCTGGTAATATTATACGCTGGCAAAGATAATTTCAATTATAGTATATGCTCCATTCTCATCTCAACAATATCAGGTCATCATCGCCAATACCCTTATCAGTATCATAAATAAAGTGTCGATTCAATCATCATCTTATCAGTGACTTAAGTTATCTTTATTATATAAAAATAATAACAACGGCCAATAGCAAAAATATAATGATTTGATTACAAAAACAAGGTAAATTTTTTCTCCTTATCTATTACATTTCTCTCTCTCTCTCTCTCTCTCTCTCTCTCTCTCTCTCTCTCTCTCTCTCTCATTACATATACGTATACCCTATCCAAATACGTATTTACTACTTATACTACGACATTATTTACTAAAGATAAGAGAAATTCCTCAGAAAGGATCAGAGGAAGCGAGGAACGGAACTACTCCTTTAACGACCGTCTCGGAAGCTATGCGGATTAAGTATTAGTTAAGACAAGACGGCGGCAACTCACAGTCTGAACACAGCCAGTCGAGGATGGACAAGAGATCATGTAACACTTTTTGACTATTTTTCTCTTTCTTTATTGCAATCGTTGAGTAGCGAATGGGACAATGCATCTTTCTGCTAGCATGTGAGAGTGCATAAAATATACTGGGCAATAATAACAATGATAAACACTGATGTTCAAGATAACGAAAATAAGAGAAAGTAGTAAAAAAGAAAAAAAAAATTTAAAAATGTATTCGGCGCAGTCGAGTTTTCTGTACACAGTATAATCAAGGCCACCGAAAATATATCTATCTTTCGGTGGTTTAATGAAACTTCAACCACGGCCCGTTGGTGGCCTAGCCGATATCGTTGCTAGATGCTCGATTATGGCTAACATTAACCTTAAATAAAATCAAACCTACTGAGGCTAGAGGGCTGCAATTTGGTATGTTTGATGATTGGAGGGTGGATGATCAACATAGCAATTTGCAGTCCTCTAGCCTCAGTAGCGTTTAAGATCTGAGTGCGGACAGAAAAAAAGTGCAGACAGACAAACGAACCCTTAACAGTAGTTTTCTTTTCAGAAAACTAAAAATGACTGAAGCTGTTTTAACTAGAGATGTGAATTCGTAAAGCTCCTGGCATTGTAACTGAAACACGCAACTCCTGACTTAACTTCACAAAACATTTCCTACCTACACAATTAAATCCCAGATGCAGCCTTCATTGTCACAATATCATTAGGCCGTTTTTTTTTAAATTTGGAATACAATATATTTTGCGACACTGGTCGCCTATAGTGGACTAGGCCTAACAACCTCATCCAAAAAAAAAAAAATTGTCTTGGAATTGGCAACAGAACAAGAGAACCTCGTGTGAGCAACAATGCTTATTATCTTTTTATATATGACACTGTAAAGACAAAGACTTCAGAACTTCAGTATAAAGTTAGAGCAAAGTAACATAGCAAAATGATAATTCAAGATCCTTATAACATATGCAGAGGCTAGAGTGAGACTCACTTCAGCTAGATAGATAAACCCAACAGAAGAAGAAGTGTAAGCCACAACAGTCAGACTTAGTCTTCCTCCTCACCTACACCAATTTTTGTCACCAACTCCCTCCCACCGATAAACCACCTCTCGTTTTACGACTACGAAATATAAATGCCAAAGGAGAATGAGTTTTGCTTCCGTGACAAGACTAGAATTTGCACAGGCAAACTTTGTCCTGATCTCTTTTAACTATTTTTGGAAAAGAACACTGAAGTCTCTTTACTCTTCCGGCTTCTGAAGGAATACTAGATTACCTAAGAGTTTTCTTTCACTGAAGCCAGGAACTATTTTATCTTAATCAGGAGAGAACTAACATTCAAAGAGGGTCGCATCGATAGCTGACAATAGCTATCTCAGCATATACAAAATAACAGATATGACTCGGAAGTCACGTGTTTCCTCTACAGGTGATAGGTCACCAGCTTCTCATGGAAAGTGCTGTGACCTGTTTACAAGAGATGAATAATTGTTGATACAGGCAAATGCAAACCAGGCCACTGCAAGCATTGCATGGCATGGTTTATAGTTTTACGTCCTGTTGTGGCTACTGATCACTCTCCTATCTCACCAGTGACCCCTTAGGTCACCATTATTTACAGATATGGAAAATATCTGTATTTGATAATGTATTCATTACATGTATATATGTAAACACTTATATATATATATATATATATATATATATATATATATATATATATATATATATATATATATATATAAAATATATTATAATATATATATATATACATACATATATATATATATATATACATATATATATATATATATATATATATATATATATATATATTATATATATATATATTATAAATAAAATTCAATAAAGAGGTCGGAACATCGTTTTGCTTTATATTCGTTCTTCATCCCACCTTTTATATTCACTTTTGGGAATTTCCTCGTCCATGTTTCTGTGCTATATCTTTTATCGCACTTTCCACGTTTTTTCCTTCCCTCTGCTTCCATTTTTTGGGGGAAGGTCCAACATGTCACTTTTTATATTGTCACATTTGCGATCCGGTAAAAGTCCGTGTTTACGACTTTCTGGAGCATTTCTCTCGCGTTTTCTTTTCCCAGCAAGTCTACAGTACAGAATTTTGGACATATGACAAAACAAATAAAAGAAAAAGAAAAGAAAATGATTCAAACGTTGCACTCGTTGCCAACAAGGTTTTAAACCTTCATTTTTAGTTGGACATGAATTCTATTTTGAATTTTTTTTTTAAACCTTTCCTAAGATTTAGTTCACCACGAGGAACAATGTTTTCTGTCTTCATTTATAGTTCCTTAATTATATTTTAGTAAAGACGGTAGAGGTTAACTCGGATAACTCTGGATATGGCCACAGTTCTACAGGATAACTTAAATTAGGATTTCCTTTTCAGAAATATTTTTAGTAGGTATCTTATAAAGCATTTCCGACTTGGGTGGATATTCTCCATCTGATGGATTCCAGAGATGACGTAATAAGGTAATGGAAAATAAATAAAGAATGTCAAAGGATAAGCAACTCAATATGGATAAATAAAATAACAGATTAATTACTTATAGATTCTGAATATACCATTACAATACCTTTTTTTTCTCTAAATTTAAAAATATCATTCAAATTCCAGCCATGCGGCAGAATCCCTTCCCTTTGTCTTTCCTTTTAATGTAGTCTTTCTCTCAAACGAAAGGGCTCTGTAATAAAGATTTCCTTTGTGATAGGTCAATCAAGCTTTACTTTTATATCTTTCTCATCCGTTCGGCTTTCACTGATTCTGGTTTGCATTCTTCCTGACTTTTGCCATCGACTGTATGTTCTTATCTGTTCGACTGTTATCACAAAATGTGTTTTCTCACCTGATGGGCAAACTTCTTTAATTGCTACCTCTGTAACCGAAGTAAATAAAATTCGACGCAACTTGGACGATTTTCTCGGCACGATTATTTATGACACGAATGAGCCCGGAGTTGACAAATTGCTGTTACAGAAACCACCTCAGCTTAGGAATGAATTCCGTCCAAAATTTAATTGTCTCGAGACAGCCACCTAACGAATATATATACCTGTCAAGTGTCATCATATTCCGGTCGTCCGTCTTTGAGAGATCCTGCTAACACAAGCGCGCGCGCACTCAATCCCATATACACAGTAAAGATAGAAATTTAGACAGTCTAAATAGAGTTATAGCAGCTATCAGATAAAACAACATTTTCGCAAATATTATAAAAGTTTTTTCTTCGTCGGCGACTATAATTACTGATTCGCCAGCCTTAAGGCACTAAATTAATCACTTATATAAAGAAACACGAAAAATGCTATCTTTTGTCACTACAGTTGTTATTTTCCTTTTTCTACAATACAATGCTACCAACAGCGAAGTAATCCTTCGTCAATTTCGACAGTTCTCAGTCACGCAACTTTAAAGTTAAAATCAATGCAGTTCTACCTACTTAATATCTCTCTCTCTCTCACTCTCTCTCTCTCTCTCTCTCTCTCTCTCATGTATATATATATATCTATATATATAATATATATAATATATATATATATATACATATATATATATATATATATATATATATATATATATATATATATATATATATAAACACATGGGGAATTCATTGCCATACTAAACAATTAAATCCCACCGAATTCCCATCTTTCTTTCTACCTCTCATTGAAGATTAAAATCAGCGAAAATTCAAAGATGTGATATGTATATAACCACTCTCTCTCTCTCTCTCATTTCAAATGCATCACATTCCATCGCAATTCCACTTGATTGCAAAGACATAACAACGTGGCGCTCTATTCCAGGAAAGAGCAAGTCACAGGCACAAAAAGGTTAAAATTAATTAATATTCTGAGGAATTAGTAAAAAATATCACTAATTGCCTAAATTTCACATCTCTCTCTCTCTCTCTGTCTCTCTCTCAATTCCTCTTCCTCCATCACTCTCTCTCTCAATTACTCTTTCCTACCTTTCTCCCTCAAAATTCCCAATCCTTTCTTCCCTTTCTCCCTCAATTCCTCTCCTTCTCCTCCTCCCTCACTCCCTGAACGCCTCGTCTTCCTTTCCTCTGTCCATCAGTTCCTTTTTTATTTCCTCCCTCTTTCCCCAACTGCTCTAACCTTCCTTCCTCTCCCCTTAATTCATGTTCTTTCCTCCTCTTTCCCTTAATTTCTTTCTCTTTCCATTTCTCACTCAATTCCTTTTCTTCCCTTCCTCGCCCTCCTTTTCTATTCTTTTCCAATCTCTCCCTCAATTTCTATAATTTTCCTCCCTCTCTACCTCAATGCCTAGTCTTTTCCTCGTTTTCTTCCTCTATTCCTCGAATTTTTCTTCCTCTCTCCCTCAGTTCTTCTAATTGTTCTCCCTCTTGCCCTCAATTCCTCGGATTTTTCTTTCCCTTTCCCTCATTTCCTAATTATCTTTTCTCCCTTATTTCCTCTATTTTTTTCCTCTCTCCTTCAATTCCTTTAATTTTTCTTCCTCTCTCCCTTATTTCCTCTAATATTCTCCCTCTCAACCTCAATCCTCTAACTTTTTTCCTCTCTCCCTCCCTTCTCAGGTGTATTTCAAAGCAAGTTGAAACGTCGGCAAAGTTCGAATTTCATGATTTTATTTGACTCCGTTCGGTAAATTAAACGGACTTGATTCTCGTTTTATATTCTCTAACAGCACTTTTTTTTCTTTTTTTTAACAAGACTTGTGACTCCAGGAAACGGTTTAGTTTCCTTTACTTGAACCAATCTCATTACGTCTAGATTTCAATCGGCCTGTATATAATAATCTACGATGATGATGATGATGAAATCAATAATGTGACATATTACGGTCCTTAGAATGACATACATGCTACGAATATATTTAATTAATATTACCATTTTTGCCAAGAAACCTTAAGGTTATTAAATTACAGATAATAATAATGTCACATCATGGTCCTTTACATGCACATACATTGTACGAATACATTTGATCAGCGTTAGCATAATCGCCAAGTAACCTTATGGTAATTAAATTACAGTTAAAACTTTGAAACTATAAGTAATATGTACGAATACTCTCATGTCTAATTTTCGTATCGCTCTCTCTCTCTCTCTCTCATATTCGCATGTCTAATTTTTCCTCTCTCTCTCTCTCTCTCTCTCTCTCTCTCTCTCTCTCTCTGTGGAAATTAAGAAAACTCCTCAAGCATATACACTAAATTACACGAACACTAGGAGACTTCATGAATTTCCCCTAATGAAACTACGCGATTCCGTTTTTATCTCCTCGAGAGAACAGAGGGAATAGAGGGAACTGAGGGAATAAAGAGAACAGAAAAGTGGATGAGATCAACTCCATCAACCGATCAAACATTCAACAGAGATAATGAAACTGGGTCAGTCGTGGTGCTAAAATTCACCCGTGTCGAACATTGGCTAAATTAGCATTCAAATTCATGGGAGGAAGATGGGTGGAGAGAGAGAGAGAGAGAGAGAGAGAGAGAGAGAGAGAGAGCCTTAAGAAAATGGTGATGAGAATTGTCTTCTCATTCTTTTCGTTATTCGAGGATATTATTTTCATTTCTAAATACTTTAATGAAATTAGTGACCCGACTAGAACATGCAAATCTGGACGTGTAAGACAGACAGGCACACACACACACACACACACACACAGAGTCTGAAGAAAATGGAGATGAGAATTGTCTTCTCATTTTGTTCGTTATTTGAGAATATAAACTTCTAAATACTTTAATGAGATTGGTGACCCAACTAGGACATGCAAATGTGTGTGTGTGTGTGTGTGTATGTATGTGTATGTGTGTGTGTAAGACAGAGAGAGAGAGAGAGAGAGAGAGAGAGGTCGCATTGGTAATGATTGTGGAATTACACTTACGGCTATTAATTCCAGTATACAAAACAAGGAGAGAGAGAGAGAGAGAGAGAGATTGGAAGGACCAGGAGAGAAGAGACGAGAGAGAGAATATTATAATCCCACTGGCAATAATGACTAAATTACCCATACGGCCATTAATGACTTGTAAACAGAGGGTAAAATCAGGTCTAGTGAATTCAACCTCTACAAAATCGAAAAAAGTTAAATCGGACATTTTTACGAAAGGCCAATTACACAGTTGGGTCAAGAGGGAGGAAATAATTTGTGCTTCGGTGGTGGAATTACAAAACGGCGTCCAATGGCTGTACGTAATATGAAGCAGAAAAGCCGGAATTATGTCCGTTGAAAGGGAGAGCCAAATATCGTTAATGTATTTAGACATTTTATAAGTCATTATAAGTAATGTGATCGAAAATAAGGTGAGATGACGACGACATATTATTAAGAAATAATCATAATACAAACCTCTACAAAAAGCAACTGCATTTATAAGTACTTTTTAAGTCAAAAGTATTCTATTCTTCTTGGACGTTTATACACTTCTCAAGCCATTGTCATAACACTAATATTTTGTTTTAAACTGTTTAAGGCTATAAGTTGTCTAAACAGTTGCGTAAGTAATCAGATTCATGTTAATCTAATAATATGGTTACAAACTCGGTATGATGAATTGCCTGTAATCAAATTATCAATTTAATGTCAAACTAGCTGTAATTAAATATTCCAGAAACGCGGCAAATGAATGCTGATGATGTTCATTACAGTCAAAATATTCCGACTGGATTTCGTAATTAACGGATAGCATTTCAATTCTTTAAAAAAAGTTTTTAATTTCGTGTTGAATTCGGATGCTTTGTGTCTCATAGATCCATAATCTGATTCCTTTTAGTCAGATCCCTTAACAAGACGAAATTTGATGATTTATGAAACCTACTGTACACCTCTGAACGCTCTATGTCACTAGAGCAACGTTTCTAACAGCACTTTTATTTGGAAAGGTAATTATTGAATTTCCTAATCATCTTTGATTAACTTGTAATTCGAATATGTAAGGTACGAAAAGGTTACATCTTGTGATGCTAAAATGGAGTCTAAGTCTAATTTCCTCTGATTTGACAAAATTATCGTAAAAATTCATTAAGCATCAGTCCATGGACGCCTGCAATTAGAATTAAAATAAAATACCACCTATATTTACGTACAGACGCCCAAAACAAGAATTTTCTATTTTATAACTTTATACATAATGCATAATGATAAAAGAAACTCCACAGAGAACCATGATTCTAAAAGAAAGCCAAAATGACTGATAAAATTTGTTCACTTCATCTTCACTATCAGCTTTCGGGACTTTTTCTGGAGCTTAAAAGGCATTTTGAGGCCTAAGGTTTTATGTTACCATCTGTGTCAGGTCAGTTACGAGAAAAATACCTGCCTGACAATACTAAACAGTCAGATCGTTGAGTATCGCTATCATGTAAAGCTGAAGAATTTCATGGAATAAGACGTCTAGATTACAGGCAATTCATCATTAAATCTTACGCTATCTCAGCCTACATCTTTGACATCAGGGCTTAAGATCCACCTCACTCAACTGATCAAGTTAGACAGGTGTACCTGTCCCCAAAGTTTACCTTTCGAAGAACGCTGGAAAGTGTCAGCTGTTGTTGCAGTTTTTCTTTGCAACTGCAAAATAAATTATATCTACAGTTATTTGAAAGTAAGGTTAAATGCCTAACTATATGTAAACAAGTTTTTCACAGTTGATCTAAATTATATATATGACATACGATAAAGCAAGCTAGAAGACCATGAAGCGAACTAAAATATTTTTGTATTGATATGCAGGTTAAAATAATACAATGATTCATCTGTCATGTCCACTAAATAAGATACAAAACTTCAACCGTTTCTCAACATGGCAAAGATGAAAATAAAGGAGTGATAAATAAGTAGCAAATTTGAGTAGATTAATAATGATCCATTGTAAAAATGAAAAATGTACGATAGTCACTCCATACAAGCAATTACATAACAAAACCTACTGTTGTGGAAATTTTTACAACAATGGCGATGGGATATAAGCAAGAGCAAATTGGTCATGCCAAGTGAAAATTACTTAACATGAAATAAAGAAAAACCTTTCCAGCTCTTTCTGTTTACCAATCGAGAGATGAGAAAGGTTGTAGGTTCATATTCGGAAATTTTAAGGTATTCAAAATATCCACGATTCCCAAAGCCACAACTCTAGATAATCAAAATATCCATATTTTTTCATCAAATGTACTTAAGATATTTCTAAGCATGTCTTCCTTTTATCTGACATAATAAACCAGCAAAATGAATCTCAGGAAGGTTATATAAAAAAAAACTAGTTAAGACCCGGTGCTTTATCCGGTAAAGTGAATTCCTGGATTACCAACAGTTTGGGATTACCAGCTACTTTTTCTCTTCAGATTCCCCTTTCCCTTTCGTCCTTTGATTCCCCAATTGAATCACTCTTTCGGATTCCAGCGGAATGAGGCGCAAAAATGAATGTTTGGATTGGGGCAAAGAACAAAACGAAAGCACAACAGTTATCCTTTCTTGTTCTTTGCAGTTTTTTTTCACGCCAACGGTTAGGACAAGGGGATGAACAGGCTGTTATTTTGCAGACTTTTCTGATGTGTTTATCTGTATTTATTTGACTTTCCTATTTCAGCTAAATTATCAGACGTACGTCTTAATGACCCGGATACGACGATTGCTAATCTTGATTGCTTTAAGATATTTTAGGTTATCAATATATGTTACATACAAAAACCCTGTTTTTATTTACGACGTAAATACATGGTTGTTATCGTGACTTTACTAACACAACACTGGTACTATGCGTCGTACTGATAAACTGCAGAGCAAGTATGTATAATACATAAAAACCAACACATGTACGTAATATGTGTATGTATGTATGTATATATATGTATATATATATATATATATATATATATATATATATATATATATATATATATATATCATTTGAGCTACAAATGTCCTTTAATATCTAATTCGCTCTTTACCTCGGAATTGATATATTTTCATATATGTACTGAAGGGGAATTTTTAGTTGATAATAATTTCGTCCCCCATGGGATCGAACCACCGTCCAGTGGACGGGAAATGAAATCAGGAACGGACAGTGACACTACCGAGTTGGCCAACAGAGAGGCTAATAAGTTTCATATCGATTCTGACCATTACAAGTCACCGTCGATCTCTGCGTTTTCGTAATTAGAATCGATATGAAACCCCCTCAACCATGCTAGCCGATTCGAGCGTTTGACCCACATAGCCTTGTTATGAATACTTATCACATCACCGTGATTCATATAAATAATTCGAGCTACAAATGTCCTTTAATATCTAATTCACTCTACCCTCGTAATTGTATATATTTTCATATATGTACTGAAGGGGAATTTTTAGTTGATAATATTTTTCGTCCCCCCCATCCCCCCAATGGGATCGAACCACCATCCAGTGGACAGGAAACAAAATCAGGAACGGACAGTGACACTACCGAGTTGGCCAGCAGAGAGGCTAATAAGTTTCATATCGATTCTGACCATTACAAGTCACCGTCGATCTCGGCGTTTTTCGTAATTAGAATCGATATGAAACCCCCTTCAACCATGCTAAGCCGATTCGAGCGTTTGACCCACGTAGCCTTGTTATGAATACTTATCACATCACCGTGATTCATATAAATCATTCGAGCTACAAATGTCCTTTAAAATCTAATTCGCTCTACCTCGGCTACCTGGGTCAAACGCTCGAATCGGCTAGCATGGTTGAGGGGGTTTCATATCGATTCTAATTACGAAAACGCCGAGATCAACGGTGACTTGTAATGGTCAGAATCGATATGAAACTTATTAGCCTCTCTGCTGGCCAACTCGGTAGCGTCACTGTCCGTTCCTGATTTCGTTTCCCGTCCACTGGATGGTGGTTCGATCCCATGGGGGGACGAAATTATTATCAACAAAAAATTCTCCTTAGGTAAATATATGAAAATATATCAATTCCGAGGTAGAGCAAATTAGATGTTAAAGGACATTTGGAGCTCAAATGATTTATATGAATCACGGTGATGTGATAAGTATTCATAACAAGGCTACGTGGGTCAAACGCTCGAATCAGCTAGCATGGTTGAGGGGGGTTTCATATCGATTCTAATACAAAAACGCCGAGATCGACGGTGACTGTAATGGTCAGAATCGATATGAAACTTATTAGCCTCTCTGCTGGCCGACTCGGTAGTGTCACAGTCTGTTCCTGATTTCGTTTCCCGTCCACTGGACGGTGGTACGATACCCATGGGGGGACGAATTATTATCAACTAAATATTCCCCTTCAGTACATATATGAAAATATATCAATTTCCGAGGTAGAGTGAATTAGATATTAAAGGACATTTGTAGCTCGAATGATTTATATGAATCACGGTGATGTGAGAAGTATTCATATTATATATAAATATATATAGATATAGATATATATATTATATATAGTATAGTATTATCTATATATATATATATATATAGCTATAGCTATTATATATATATAGATATATATATACTAGATATATATATATATAGTCGTATATATGATAGATATTTATATAATATAGAGAGAGATGCTATATATAGCAATATAGATATATCTATATATATATATATAGATATATATTAATATATCTATATATATAGAGCTAGAAGAGATATAGCTAATATATAGAAGATATATATAATAATATAGATGATATATATATATATATATATATAATATTAGCTATAGATAGATATATATATATATTATATATATTAATATAGATATATAATATATATAGATATATATATGATCTTATATATATATTATATATAATTAATATATGATGATTATATATAGATAAATATCTATATATAGCTAATATCTATATATATATATATATAGAAATATATATTATATTAAGATAGATATATAATAGAATGTAGTTTTAAAAAGTTAATATAATTATAGATATATATATATATAGAGTATATACAATAGATACATATACATAATATTTATTATATATAATAATATATATAGTATAATATAATATATACACAATATCTAATATGATATATATATTGATTATTATATAATATAGATATCTATAAATATCTATATAGATATAGATTATATAATATTATTATATATATATATATATATATTATATAAATAGCTATAGGATATAGATTATATCTAATATATATATATATCATATCTATTTTAGATATATCTATCATATATATTCTTATATATATATATATCTATATATATATATAATATATATATATATATAGATAGCTATATATAGATATATCTAATATATATATATATTATTAAATTATAATATATATATATATATCTATATATATAGATCTAAATTATATATATATATATATATACATATATAGATATATATCATATATATCATATATATATATATATATATATATATATATATATATATATATATATATTATAAACTATATATACATAAACATATATATATATATATAGATATATATATATCATCTATATATATATATACATACATATATAATATATATATATATATATATATATATATACTATATATATATATATATATATATATAGTCAATTATATATATATATATATATATATATATATATATATATATACATGTATATGTATAATATATTATATATATATATATCTATACTATATGTAGTTATATACCTATATATGGATATATATATATATAAAATATATATATATATAGATATCTTATCTATATCTATATACTATACCTATATATATATATATATATATATATATATATGCAGGTGTGTGTGCAGATATTACATACTGTCATGAAGTTATACTGTCAACATTCAAGTTATACTTCCATCATTTCTCTCATCACCTTTCTCCAAGTCCGCGCACGTAACAAGCAATTTTTCCCTTTACTCCCAAACTTCTGACTCGACGGCCTCAAAACAAACAGACACAGTGAACTTCAAAAGCCGAAAAAGAAGGAAGATAAAAGATAACGCAAATACCAAGAAAGCGAGAGAATCAATATGGCAAAGCAACGTTTTCCAATCAGCACCAACCAGTGAGGAAAAAAATCACCTCAGGACCTCATCTCCTGTGGAAACATCGTTCGATTTTCATCTTTTTTTTCTTATTTTCTGGTTTTTTTCATCTCTCTCTCTCTCTCTCGCTCTCTCTCTCTCTCTCTCTCTCTCTCTCTCTCCTCTTAGTCACTCGTATTTCTACTTCTCCACCTATTCCATCTGGCCTTCGCCCTCCTCCGGAGCTTTCTCTCCTCCTCCTTCTCCTCGTCCTCCTCCGGCCATCTCCCCAACTTCTTCTTCCTACTCCTCCTCCTCCATATCTCCAACTTCTTCTTTCTCCTACTCAAATCCTCCTCCTCCATATCTCCAACTTCTTCTTTCTCCTCCTCCTCCTCCATCTCTACAACTTCCTCCTCCTTCCCGCCCTCCCTCCTCCTCCTCCTCCTCCTCAACCTCCTTCCTCCCACCTCCCTCCTCCATCCTCCTCCTTCCTCCGTCTCTTCAAACTTCTTCCTTCCTCCTCCTTCCTCCCCCTCCAATCTCTTCAACTACTTCTTTTTCCTCCTCCTCCTCCTACTACTTCTCCCACTACTCCTCCATCTGCCCAACTTCCTCCTCCCTCACTCCCTCTCCCTCCATCCCCCCATCTCTCAACTTCCTCCTCCATCTACCTACTCCCTCCCTTTCCTCCTCCTCCTCCAAAATCCAAAAAGCTGTTAAGCGCAAACCTACGCAAAAAGCAGAGGCCTTTAAATATCACTGCAAGTCTCTCTTGTCATTTTTGAGGGGAGCCGAACTCTTCAAAATATTGCTTCGTAAATCACTCAACAACACCAAAATCCGTTGTTGAACGAAAATCCGTTGCTGCGTTATTTATGAAGTGCTATGAAACGGGGGAAAAAAATAAAAATTAAAATCTATTCGTTCTCCGCTAATCCGTTATTTTTTTTATATACATTTTAACACACACTGCGGACTAACGAAAATAATATAACGCAACGTTTTTATTTTAACGTTATATGCCACCAATCGATGATATCCAGATTCAAACAATATCAGCATAACGCAACAAAGATGAAGTATTCAATCAAATATGTATATATGTATAACTTTAAATTCAATTGATACTGTTGTTGATATAAAACCGATTCGATAGTCGCGAGTTCGACTACCCGCTCCGCCAACGTGGAATCAGAGGAATGAATTTCTGGTGATTGGAAATTCATTTCTCGATATAATGTGGCTCGGATCTCACAGTAAGCTGTAGGTCCCGGTGCTAGGTAACCAACTGGTTCCTAGACGCGTAACATTATCTAATTTGTCGGGCCAGCCCTAGGAGAGCGGTTAGTCAGCTCAGTGGTCTGCTTAAACTAAGATATACTTTCCTAGCCTTAGTAGTTTTTAAGGTCTGTGGGTGTAGAGAAAAAGTGCGGGCAGGAAAAAGTACAGTTGGTAGCGTTCTTGTTTGTTTGTATGGCGTTTTTACGTTGCATGGAACCAGTGGTTTTTCAGAAAGGGACCAACGGCTTTACGTGACTTCCGAACCACGTCGAGAGTGAACTTCTATCACCAGAAATACACATCTTTGACCCTTCAATGGAATGGTCGAGAATCGAACTCGCGCCCACCGAGGTGGCATGTATCTCGGGACTAGAGTTCGCTCCCCCGTCAGTGACGTCGTGGGGGTCGCCCGGCTGTCGTTCGCCCCAGAGGCACTCCCCTGGGGGGAGGACTGAAACTGACGACTTTGACTTTGCCAGGACATGAGTGTTGTCATCCATTAATATATGATAAAAATTAATTGTTCTATTAGACTGAATTACAAGGAAAAAAAAAAGAATTATCAACACGATATCAACTGATCGTCATTATTTACACAGGGAAATTTTTCCCAACGCCTTTTTTACAATTAATTAACACTAAGCCTTCTGTAAAATTTGGATATTTAATAATTAACGAAAGATATAATAAATGTAGCATGCAAAGGTTTTTAACTGCTTCCATTTTAATTTAAAAAAAATGTAAGATTTCACGAGCACGTTTATTTTAATATTTTTAAACGGATAAATATGGAACACAGAGAAAGAGAGAAAGTTAATGATTTGTTGCATTTTCTACACATGCTAGAGAGAGAGAGAGAGAGAGAGAGAGAGAGAGAGAGAGAGAGAGAGAGAGTATGGTGGGATGGGATAATTAAAAATAATATAAATTTACGTAGATAATGGAAAAATCCTCACCTAATTAAATGTACAATTAAAAACTGAGAAATAAATCCATAAATAAACTGCTAAGATGCCATTCTGAGCAGACAAGCCAAGACCCGATACACTTTGAAGTAGCATCAGCGAATACAAACCTATATATCAACACAACAAAGAAGATTACAATATTCAAACCAGTCCCACGTAAAAGAAATTAGCAATGGGAACGACGATCTATTACTGACAGGCCTACCATGATAAAAACCCTCCTCGCTACAGATAATCGGATGGACTTATTTTACCTTCCAAATCTCCTTGCGGCTCTTTTGATCCCACCTCTAAAGGGTACGCCGAGTTTTATGAGACTTGGGAAGAAGAAGAAGAATGAGAAGTGGGATTCAGTCTTGGCCATTTATTTTAGAAAAGTCTAGATTACCTCTGCTTGCACACAATGGCTTATTGCATCCCAGGGGGATTTATAAGTCTCCAGATCCTCTATTCCTAATTTGTCACGATTCTTTCCGTCTCGTCGACTAAGAAGCGAATGGAATGGATGGATGAGGTATGAGCACTGACATCCTTATAAAAGTGAGGAGTTTCTCCCTCGACGTAACAATGCAAAATAATAATGGCTTCGTAAAGACAACTTGTTTGTAAGCTTCTTACTAAGAAAGTTATTCTTGCTTCTCGTGGGTTTTAACACTTGTTATCATGCTACACAATCTACTGCATCCTTATCATGAAGCAATCGAAAGCACAAACTGTTAATATGCACCGAAATTCACGTGTCACTGAAGGATTATTAATGTGTGATGAGACAAAATAAATATTTCATGAACATTTAAATAACGAATGAGGCACATAAATATAATAAAGAACAAATTAATAAACATTTGAATAAGCGACTAAACTGATAAGCCTAATATCTATAGGTTAGAGAGAGAGAGAGAGAGAGAGAGAGAGAGAGAGAGAGAGAGAGAGAGAGAGAGAGAGAGAGAGGTTCTACAACAAATAAGGTACCTTCGAATCCAATACTCTCGATTACTTTAGCGTTCGTGTGTTGGATTTGCTCTTGTAAGGACAGTAAAATTGTACGCTGAAAATAATGGATTGTTTACGACACCTACATATGTTTAAAACACCAACAAGGAATTAAATGTTTCCCTACCTCAAATACTTCTATAATTAAAAATGGTCGAAAGGGAATTATGAAAAATGTAAAATAATCTGGAAACGCTTATAAAACGACTTAATAATTTTTAAAAACTTCCAGTCGTTCTGTGCACTATCTTTCCTTTTTTGGGAAGTGAGGAAGAACGAAACTAGCGACAGGGGATCATTAGATATCCGGAAGAAGGAGAATTAGGGGGGTGGGGGGCGGGGGCGAGTTTGTCACTGAGATACTGTTAAAACTCCTTGCCGGCCTATGCTGGAGAGATGGAATGAACGTGTTAAATTAGGGAAAAACACTGTATTAGCGAGGGGAAAGTAGGCGTCTTTGACGTAGGTATCGTGAGACTTGGGAGAGGCTACAAGTGTGTAGACTTATGGTTGAAAAGGTAGAAAAAAAAGTTAAGTATATCTTAGTTTAAGGAACATGGAGATTAGTGAAGGCGAAGGATATTGAATCTAGTGTTCGACGCCTCAAAACTGGTATAGATTAACGACAGGCTCTGAGGTTAGATACGAGAAGGTAGAGTGAGAGAGCGTCACAGGGAGTTATTCTAGTTCAGTGGTTCCCAAACTAGGGGGCTCGCCCCACTAGGGGGCCGTGAGGAGGATGCAAGGGGGGCGTGAAGTCATCTGCTCAAAAATATTTGTTTAATTAGAAGGATAAAATCATTCAAAGAACAAATATCTGTCATTATGTTTCGTTTTTAGTTACTTAGAAAAATGTCTCTGGAATGTACTATTATTTGATTGAGTGGCTTTCGTTATTAAAATTGAATACAAACAGAAATCTGTTTTCCTGAACAATGCTAAGAAATAAATGCAAGAATCATTTCATATGAACAAGAGAGGAAGTGGGGGCGTGCGGGTCTACTGGAAGCAAAAAGGGGGCGTCAGGTAAGATAGTTTTGGGAACAACCACTGTTCTAGTTGAAGGTAAAGATGTGGTATGATAGGGTTGGGGGGGGCGTGGGGGGGGGGCGGGGGGGGGGGTCCTGTTTTGGGAATTTATAAAAAGGAAGAGGAGCATATGAGGTTTAAAAGAGTTAAGATCTAGTTACCGATCGGCATCGAAAGAACATGACAATTCCGTTTTCCCATTTCGTCGCTAAGGTAGTTTTAACCATTCCTCAGTCGACTCCAAACACATTCAATCTCTTTCTCTGAGTGACCAGTGTGCTATTTTTAGGATCCCAACGAGAACGAAATATATACAATTTGAGAGGAAGGCCAATCGCTAGGGCCTACGAGGTCATTCAGCAATGAAAAGAAAATTGAGAAAAAAAGGGTGGAAAGTTAGATGGAAGAGAGACTATGGACGGAGGCACGGCAAAACGAATGGAAGGGGTTGCAGCTAGGTGCCGAAGGCAAAGGACCTTAAGTGACGCCTACAGTGCACCGCGTGAGGTGCGCTGACGGCACTACCCCGCTACGGAGAGGACAGTGACTAATATAAACAAATTTCTAAAAATATTTCTTATATGAAAGTAAATAAATAAAAAAAAACAATAATCTGCAAAGTGTTTCATAATCATGATAGCTTATTCGGCGATCGCCCCAGAGAGAGAGAGAGAGAGAGAGAGAGAGAGAGAGAGCAGAGAGAGAGAGAGAGGTAACTAATTGCCTGTCCCGAAACAGAGTAAACCTAATCTAATGGCTCCATAAATAAGCACCAGAAGAAAAAGAAATGGCTAAACTTTACGCATGAACTCTTACCCTGAGCTTGAAAGCACGGAGTTGCCGTAAGTCCCTGAAAGTTTCCAAAGGCCACTTGTTATCATCAACATGAAACTTTGGGCGCGAGAAAACCGCCATTTGAATAAGAACGAAGGTCGAATAAATAGTTTAGGTGAGTACTATTTTCCCGCCCGTCTGAATAAGAACGAGTAATATTCTCTTGCCCGTCTGAATAAAAACAAGTAATATTTTCCCGCCCGTTTGAATAAGAACGAGTAATATTTTCCCGTCCGTCTGAATACCAATGAGTAATATTTTCCTGCACGTCTGAATATGAACGAGTAATATTTTTCCGCCCGTCTGAATAGGAACAAGTTATATGTTGCCGCCCATCTGAATAGGAACGAGTAATATTTTCCCATCTGTCTGAATAAGAACGAATACTATTTTCCTGCCTGTCTGAATAAGAACGGGTAATATTTTCCCGTCCGTCTGAATACCAATGAGTAATATTTTCCTGCACGTCTGAATATGAACGAGTAATATTTTCCCATCCGCCTAAATAAGAGCGAGCACTTTTTTCCCGCCCGTCTGAATAAGAATGAGTAATATTTTCCCCCCAGGCTGAATAAGAACGAGTAATAGTTTCCCTCCTGTCTGAATAAGAGCGAGTGATATTTTTCCGTCCGTCTGAATACGAACGAGTAATATTATCCTAATGTACTGACTCCTTGACATTCCGTAAGCTATTGCTCCCATACATGGGCATAACAATCCTTTTGATACATGCCGGCATGATGCACGTCTTCCAGGCCTTCCAGGCCTTCCAGGAAATATTTCGTCATACGAAGCGCAAAGAATTTCGATATAAAAAGAGTATGAAGACAACAGACCTCTTAAGAAGACAAAAGAGCACTTCTTGGAAACAAAACATTTAATTATCATTTGCATTGAGAGCGCATAAAACAATGAATGAAAGAATGTGCAGATTTAAAAAGAATATTGTTGGCGAAGAAGATTAAAGCATCCAGATTACAATAGAGAGAGAGAGAGAGAGAGAGAGAGAGAGAGAGAGAGAGAGAGAGAGAGAGAGAGAGAGAGAGCACACCCTCGCCATTCTCACTGCGTCGTCAAAGAATAAAAATTAGTTTACACGATTAATAAATATTTTGGAATCGCACCCTTTTCCATCTTACACGGTTATGCGCTCAAGCTTTAGAAAAAAAACAAAAAAAAAAATGCAAACTTTCAAACTCTCTCTCTCAGTTCTTCTCTCTCCTCATTCACTCTCTCTCTCTCTCTCTCTCTCTCTCATTTTATTCATTACATCCTTTTTATAATACTAGGTCGTATTATACAGCTAAAATCTTACTTTATTTAATACATTACTCCTCTCTCTCTGTCAACGGTATATAACCAACTCTCTCTCTCTCTCTCTCTCTCTCTCTCTCTCTCAATGAAAGTAATCCCCACACCAAACCCCCCCCCCCCCCCCCAACAAAAAAAAAATTATGAAAACTAGTTCCCACTGAATAGCGGAGATCGATAACGGAAAGGACATGATAAGGAAATGTTACTTTGAATGAACTGATGAAAATAATGAACGATGATGAACTCCGGTCTCCCATGAGAGAGAGAGAGAGAGAGAGAGAGAGAGAGAGAGAGAGAGAGAGAGAGAGGAATAGCCTCCCTAATCTTGTAAACCCAAAAATTTCCATATGCAAAATTGAGATGCCACACTTAATTGCTAACTTAAACTGTACGTAAAATACACGAGTATATGAAAGTATAATGACGACCTTGCATATATATACATACATACATAATATACATATAATATTTAAAGCTGTAGGCGTAAGCATGGCAGCAGATGGCCTTAAATGTAATGAGAACATTCAGATCTCTACTTAATTTCGGCAGCGCTAATTAGGTTCGTGAATATATTTAACTCTTTGGCGTACGAGGGGCATGAACGCTTATCTACGCAAAGGCACTAATTACCTCATGGCTCGTTTATTTATAATCGAAAATTAAGCTTGATTAGTACACCTGGCAGCAAGGGTTTATGTGACTCTTTGTTATTTTATGAGCGAGTTTATACGAACATTACTTGACTGGGAATACGTATTCGCCGTTGCATAAGAAACGTCTTATGTGAAATGTGCAATAAGTGTTGTTTAATGTCTAATTAAACTGGCAGAATAGAATCTGAAAAACAGACAGACCAGCTTTGATCTTTAAAACAGTAATTTACATTTCATTATATATATATATATATATATATATATATATATATATATATATATATATATATCACGAAAATTTAACATGTCAAAAATTACAGACTTCATAGTCCTTCTCTTACAACTAGAAAAATGAATTTTATTTCATCCTACTCACGCAAATGAAGGATTAGAGAATGAGTGAATTGTTGATTTCCTTATCATTATGGAGATAAATATAGACTGCAATATTTGCGTTCGAGAGCAATTTATTTCAGGTATTCAAGGTTTTAATTACGTGAATAATGGAATTCTTAATTGAAGATATTAAATCTGGAGAGGATGGTGCTGTAATTTTGAATTCAAAATAAATATAGATTTTCCGCAATTCCATAAATAACTGGAATAATTAAAAGAAAAACAACACATAATCATCTTGGAAACAACACACATAATTTGGAGATAAATAAAAATATATTTGCAGACCTGTTTTACTTCCCTCCAAGTAAAATATATTTACATACCTATTTCATTTTCCTCTATCTTCAAGTGGCGACAGTCACGCTTTTTTCGAATCACTACGTAAACCTTTTGAAAATTAACTTTCGTAAGAAATAGAGTATTTCATTTATAACTCAGAGGACAGACAGTTGTTTAAAAAAAACTGCTGCTCTCACGACGGTTGAAAGTGTTACATTCTCCATTAAAGGAGAAAGCCTGTGATATTCATCCCCACCCCTAAAAATAGAGACAAGGAAAAAAGTCAATCGTATTAAAAAAAATCTAATTAAGCTCCGTTATTACGTCAAGGAAAAAGGTAGCTTGTGGTGTAGTTTACCTTGTGACAAGAGCATTCCGAGTAAAAGTAATAATAATAATAATAATAATAATAATAATAATAAGGAGGAGATATAAAAACCCAAGAGATGAAGGACACGATCAGGAAAATAATATATGCAGAGACTCAAGGCGATACTCAAGTCAAAACTCAACCCGCGCCGGAAATATGATAAAAGAAAAGCCATAAAACACCATGGGCAGTGCCAGTAATCAGATACAGCGCAGAGATAGTGGAATGGACGAAGGCAGAAACTCCGCACCATAGATCAGAAAACAAGGAACATATGACAATACACAAAGCACTACACCCAAGAGCAATACGGACAGACTATCATAACACGAAAGGAAGGAGGGAGAGGACTACTAAGTATTGGAGACTGCGTCAACATCGAAAACAGAGCACTGGGGCAATATCTGAAAACCAGTGAAGACGAGTGGCTAAAGAGTGCATGGAAGAAAGACTAATAAAAGTAGACGAAGACCCAGAAATATACAGAGACAGGAGAATGACAGACGAACAGAGGACTGGCACAACAAACCAATGCACGGACAATACATGAGACAGACTAAAGAACTAGCCAGCGATGACACATGGCAATGGCTACAGAGGGAGAGCTAAAGAAGGAAACTGAAGGAATGATAACAGCGGCACAAGATCAAGCCCTAAGAACCAGATATGTTCAAAGAACGATAGACGGAAATAACATCTCTCCCATATGTAGGAAGTGCAATACGAAAAATGAAACCATAAACCACATAGCAAGCGAATGCCCGGCACTTGCACAGAACCAGTACAAAAAGAGGCATGATTCAGCGGCAAAAGCCCTCCACTGGAGCCTGTGCAAGAAACATAGCTACCTTGCAGTAATAAGTGGTACGACACCAACTGAGGGAGTGATAGAAAACGATCACGCAAAGATCCTCTGGGACTATGGTATCAGAACAGATAGGGTGATACGTGCAAACAGACCAGACGTGACGTTGATTGACAAAGTCAAGAAGAAAGTATCACT
>NC_087209.1:16067899-16071687 GCF_015104395.2 Macrobrachium nipponense | reverse complement strand
CTTCCCCATCTCTTATTCCTCATTTATCATCATTTTCTATCCCTCTCTCCCTTCATTTCCGCGATAAAGATAGAAAGAAAATTCTCTCGCTCTCTCTCTCTCCCTCTCTCTCTTCTCTCTCTCTCTCTCTCTCCTCTCCCAAAACCGTTTCTTCCTCTTCTCCATCTCTTATCCCTGTTTTATCATCTTACTTCAATCCCTCTCTCTTCTTTTCCGCGACGAAGGAAAAGAAATCTCTCTCTCTCTCTCTCTCCTCCTCCTCCTCCTCATCCTCCTCCTCCTGAATCACTTCTTCCTCTTCCCCCCCCAAAAACAAAAAAACATCATCTCTTATCCTTTTTTATCCTATACTTCCATCCCTCTCTCCTTTCAATACCGCGATAAGGAAAGAGAGAAAAATGCTCTCTGTCTGTCTCTCTCTCTCTCCCCTCCAAGTTCTTCCCATCTTTTCCTCATCTTTGATTTCACTCTCTTATCATCTACTTCTATCCATCTCTCTTCATTTCGCGATAAAGAAAGTAAAAGAAAAGAACGAGAGAGAGAGAGAGAGAGAGAGAGAGAGAGAGCGTTGATTGAGACTAATAAATCACGATTGGCTGAAGTTCCGATGACTGAGAGATGAACCCGATAACGCTATAAAAAGGGACTATTTTTCTCCCGTCATTTGTAACGATAGAATCACGAAGGTATTCTACTCCTTTTTTCCAGTGTATCTATTACACAGGAAGTGAAAAAGTTAGATATACCTAATGTGGTAAATAGTACTAAAATATAAACGCATACGTATCCTTATATATGTATGTATATGTAGATATATATCAAAAGGTGCGAACATGTAGTCATCAGTAGGGTTACCGAAACTCAGAAGATCAGTTAAAGAGTTTATTACGATACGTTTCGTGCCATCCTGACACATCATCAGTCTGTAATATACAAGTATATAAAAAAATTTTACTTGCTATTTTGAAATAGAATACATAAAAAAACTAAAGTTATTCATAAAACCTACCGTTAAAAGCTAAGAAATATAAAATTATTTACAAGGTGACATTAAAATTGACGAAATTTAGGATTAGAAAGGAACATTAACCTTGACCAATCGAAGGATAAGAAAGGAATGGCTGTAGGACCGTCGTTTGCCCAGAACTCGACATGGCAAGAAAATCTGAGTAGAGGATTGACTAGAATTGAGGGAAGGAACGAGGTGCTTGATGTGTAAAGTCTCGAAGTCGAAGTGTCATTATATAATTGCTGTGCTGGGTATTGTCAATTATCAAAAAACGTTTTTTGTTCATTTCAATTCTACAGAGAGCTGCATGATTTCTTATATTAGAAAATTCAGGGTTGGTAATCCTCTGGCCAGTTCTGTAGCTCACTCCCAAATGACTAGAGTATCGAACGTGCAACAAGCGTTTCGTCGATCCAACGTAAGTACCGGGACACCCCGAACAAGTAAATTTGTAAATAATATTGGATCGCATAAACGGTTGCAAATTCTCTTTATGACTAAGAAGTGAGCCTATTTTGAGAGGATTAATAGGTATTAGATTAACTTTGAGACCTCCGAACTCTCTTTCAATAATTTTCTTGATACGGTCTCCTAATTTATTTTTGAAAAAATATGGAATAGTGGCGTATATGGGTAGTTTTGGTACATCAAAAAGCAAATTTTTTTAGCCGAATGCCCTAGCTCTTTCAAATCAACTGTTTACAAGAGATATGTAGATTATACTTTTATTTTACTTATACATGCATGGCAGGGTGATGCTTTTTTGGATTTCGTTAGAATACCCAGCACAGTAACATAAACTTCACCATAGAAACTGAAAAAGATAACTGCTTACCTTTCTTAGATATAAAGATAATCGGAGATAACAATAAGTTCAATACTTCTGTCTATAGGAAACACACCTTCACAGGAATGGGGAATAATTTTTGTAGCTCGTCCTTCATCAATTTTAAACTAAATGCCGTCTCCACTTTGGTCTTTAAAGCACTTAGGTATGCTTCTGATTGGAAATCATTCCACCCTGAAATTGAATCTTTACAAGATTATTTTTCAACTAACTCGTACCATACGGAGATATTTTATAAAATGGTAAATAAAATACTTAACTTAAACTTCACGGAAAATACTTCTTCCTTTGATGTACGAAAATTACCCATAAACGCCACTATTCCATATTTTTTAAAAAATAAATCAGGAGACCGTATCAAGAAAATTATTAAAAGAGAGTTCTGGGGTCTCAAAGTTAATCTAATACCTATTAATCCTCTCAAAATAGGCTCACTTCTTAGTCATAAAGAGAATTTACAACCGTTTATGCGATTCAATATTATTTACAAATTTATTTGCTCGGGGTGTCCCGGTACCTACGTTGGATCGACGAAACGCTTGTTGCAAGTTCGATACTCTAGTCATTTAGGAGTGAGCTACAGAACTGGCCAGAGATAACACCATGAATTTTCTTATATAAGAAATCATGCAGCTCTCTGTAAAATTGAAATTAATAATAATAATAATTGACAATACCCAGCTCAGCCAGTATATAACGAACACTTGAGTCTTTACACATCAAGCACCTCGTTCCTTCCCTCAATTCTAGTCAATCCTCTACTCAGCTTTTCTTGGCGTAGTCGAGGTCTGGGCAACGACGGTCCTACAGCCATTCCTTTCTTATCCTTCGATTGGTCAAGGTTAATGTTCCTTTCTAATCCTAAATTTCGTCAATTTTAATGTCACCTTGTAAATAATTTTAGATTTCTTAGCTTTTAACATAGGTTTTATGAATAACTTTAGTTTTTATGTATTCTATTTTAAAATAGCAAGTAAAATTTAATTATATACTTTTTATAAATGTGAATTGATTTTATATTACAGATGATGTGTCAAGATGGCACGAACGCATCGCATAAACTCTTTTACTGATCCTCTGAGTTTCGGTACCCTACTGATGACTATATATATATATATATATATATATATATATATATATATATATATATATATATATATATATATATATATACATATATATGTGTGTGTGTGTTTTGTGTGTACACACACACACATATATATATATATATATATATATATATATATATATATATATATATATATATATATATATTCAGTTGTAATTCCACATGGAAAATGAATAAAGGTATATCTCAGAAAATGCCCAACAGTTTTCGTCCTCCAATGGACCTCTTCCAAGAAGAGGTCCATTGGAGGACGAAACTGTTGGGCATTTTCTGAGATATACCTTTTTTCATTTTCCTATGTGGAATACAACTGAATTACTATATCTTCGTGCCTAAGAAGATTACCAGTACTATATATATATATATATATATATATATATACTATATATATATATATATATATATATATATATATATATATATAACATATATATATTTATATATATATATATATATATATATATATAATATATATATATATATATATATATATAAAGTTGGGTGAATTAATGACGGATATTTAAAAAAAGACTTAAAGATATAAAAGTTTTATGATAGTAAACATAATTTTACAAAAAAAGAGGAGAATAATGCCAAACTGATGCAAAGAGAATTAATATACAAACGCATGAAATCCGAGCCATCAGTCTGGTCATATGCCAGGGGTTGGCCTCAACGTAGCTGTTTGATGTTTAATAACAGTCACATTGTTGGTATGTCCGAGTCAGGTAAATAAAAAAAAAAATCAAAGACAAGCGATTCAATATAAATCCCCAAAACTCCAAAGGAATTCCAAATTCTTC
>NC_087209.1:16052899-16062899 GCF_015104395.2 Macrobrachium nipponense | reverse complement strand
AAACACCCGGTAGTATCCACTACGCCTAAAATTGCTGTATCCCCTTTACGTTAGTAGGTATCGGGAAGTTACGGATAGCACCTTATCGTGGACTAACCTTAAGACCTTGACTAGACACCGTAAAACCTAAAGTAGTACGAGTCTGTTTTAAAAGGATACCAACACTTAGTATTTTCATCCTCAAATAAGCTGCTTTAGTTTTTCTCTGATTATCTGCCTTAGTCTGTAGCAGCTCTATTTATGCAAATGTTCTTCTAAGATATTAGAAAGATTACAAAGTCGTCCATATAGCGTGAAGGGTATCCCCTAACAAGTCTCCGAACACTATATTAATCATTCTGGTGATGTAATTGGGGCGCCAACGTAAACCAAACAAAAGGCATACCTAAAATTCATAATGTCGCCTGCTGTGCTAAAGGCGGTGTATGGGACTCTCTTTTTCTAAAGGTATCTGGTGAAAGCCTTTAAGTAAGTCCAAACAGGTGAAATATTTGTTCTGTCCTAACAAAGATAAAATATCGTCAGTACATGGCACTGGGAATCGATCGGGAATCGTTTCCTCATTTAAGTGATGGAAATCTACGCAAATACCCCAAGTCCGATCTTTTTACCTACTTCGTCATTGATCTCATTCTGGAATTTCATAGGGAGTCGGTACGAAGGTACGTAAATAACTTTATGCTTGTCTTTTAGCTGTATTTGGTGTTCAATGACATCCGTTTTCCCCAGAGATCCCTCGGTAGTGGAGAAAACATTATGATATTTAGTTAAAAGATCAAAAAATTTCTGCTGAATCTCCTCTTCTTGAATGTCTTTATTGATTTTACTTTTGATAGATTGTAAGAGGGATTAGTCAACAGCAGGTTGAGCATGATTAATTTCAGCAACAGTAAGAATGTGATACTTATAAGCTTCCATATCCATGATATGTTGATTTTTTTGGATCACTAGATTGATATTCAAATGGTTACAGACTTCAATGTTAACTTGTTGTTGTGAATCAACAGTGTACAGTGCTTGTGTTGCAGACAGTCCGTTAATTTTCAGTGTCAGAAAGGATTAACATTTCAGATCCCGGCAAAGTCTTTTTTATACGCACTAATATATTCGAAGGTACGTTCGCCTCGAGAGTTTGCATGCAATCTGCTACTACGGGTGTGCAAGAATTCTGTTGGGTCGCTTGAACAATGTCATGATTCATGAGACAAGTGATTGGTTCCTCAATGTACGTTACTGTTTGATTGTCTGTCTCTTTTGTGTCCAAAACTGATTTTAATGTGTTAGAAGATTTATAGAATTTTCCCTTGATATACACACAGTGTTTGGCAGGGGCTAAGGTAATGTTTTGAATGCCCGTAGACGGGTATCCTATAATTACAGCTGGATACATATCAATGTTTTGTACCACTATAAAGGTATCGGTAAGCGTGTGCTTACCCACCTTGTACTGAATCTGAGTTACGCCTACTATGCTTAATTCATTATTACCGATACCCGAAAGTCGTACTCTGGACTTCTCAATAGGGAAGTTCGAAAACAACATATGGTGAGTCAGTAAATCCATGATATTACGTGGACTACCGGAATCAAAAAAAAGTGTGAAGGGTCGGTGTTTAAAATTTATGGCATGCAAGGTAGGACGTAATTAATCATTACTGATAATAGCATGTATATGGTGGAAATCTCCGGGGACCTGCACGGATTTTTTGGATTCGGTCGTGTGGTTTATAGGAAAATTCTGGGTCTCGCATAGGTCTTGTAGGTGATTAAATTTGTTATTTGATTCAAAAGATGTTGATACGAATGACCCAACATCACTCTCTCCCCCGCTGGAGTTAATTACATGGTATTTGGTTTGCTTTGCACACTCGGAAAATTTGACTGACTCTGTGAGTTTTGGCTAGACGGCCCAGGGACAGAATTTCCTGAAGTGCGATTTGCTTGTTTCTGATTTTGAGCAGAGTTACTGTTTCCCTTTTTCTTTTTATAATAATGAGGATTCTTCTTATTATTATCATTGACAACGTTTTGTGTGTTTTTAGCATTATGTTCCTGTTGATTACGTGAGAAGCAATGAGTGTAAGAATGACTGGAGCTATTATGAATTGAACAATAATGTGTGCGGCAGTCTGCAATCATATGCTCCGCACATTTACAAGTAAAACAAGTTACCGCTGCTGCGTTATTATTTACTATATTTACTAGCTGTGGTTTACTTTCATTCTTTGCAAAAACTTGAGAAAGCAAGGGGTCCAGATCTGTGCATTTAGACATATGTTTCTTAATTTGTTTATATGTGTCTAGCTCTGTGCTGTCGGGCGATAGCTTCTTGTCAAAACAACGTACCAAGGCTTCCGGCAACATAACTGTCAAGCAGGTTAAATATGTGAGCCTGATAAAATCTTTCACAGCCATGCTCCTTCCCGTAACCCAAGTGGAATTGAGCAAACTATCCCGATATTCATTCAGCCGGTCAACAATTAGTGCTGCCCTCTCTACAACGTTAAGTTGAGTCATAGAGAGTAAACTAAGCGTATAACTCAAAGAACTCCAAGCTAAATTATTGTCCTGACCCAAGTTAATGTTACTTCCAGGTTGCTGAGTGTCCGGGTGTTCCACTTGTATTTGTGTTTTTTCTGACCAATACGGTTCCTAGCGGCCCTACCAATATATCTTTATAGATACAAACATCCACGGCGTAAACGCATATTTGATATAAAATAAGAAAAAATGTGTCACAGATAATAATAGTGTCCCCCAAAAGGATAAGGTTAAACACAGATAATATGATAAAGATATTTCCAGAGAACTTCTGGAAAATAAATTAGCAAACAAAGATAAAAAGCCCTGCAGGGCGAGAATCCAAAGTTGAAGATAGATTCCTGCAAGAAAGTAGGATTAAGAATGATGTATAACTTTCCCCAGGAATAATGGACGATTGACCTGCGTATGAAGAACACCCAAAGTCACACACCAAATGAATAAAAAGTTGTACTTAGCTCGATATATAAGAGGAAGGTCTCGGTGTTGTGATGACGACCTTGGCTCTCCCGTCACTGCTAGGCGGGTGGCCCGGTTTCTCAACTTGCGTTCCAATCGTGCGTTGTTTATTTGTTGAATGATTCGTTTCCCATTGCTGGGTCCTTGAAAATCCGATGCGGAAGAAACCCTGTTTGTTTCTCGAAGATATACAATGTTGAAGATGCTCAATAAACGATGATACAACCTCTTGAATGATTCTTAATGAAAGACATCTCTTACGCTTAGGAGGATGCTTGCGTTGCCGTCGAAGACACTAAGTTGCTTGCAGATTCTCGTGCCTTGCTAAGTTGCTTGCAGATTCTTGTGCCTCACTAAGTTGCTTGCAGATTCTCGTGCCTCGCCGTCGTTGACTTCTGATATGTTACATTTTCTAAGATTCGTAAGTCTTCGGATGATATGGAATCGTCAGAGCTGCCACCATTGTAGGGGCTGGGCCTTTGTTAAACGCAAGTATCTGTTTGTACACTTCCCATCCTTATCGGAGTATCATCGATTGCGATGATAATTCTAAGTTTTGTCAGTATCTTCTTTGGGTATAAAGGCAAAGACGTTTCAAATTCATGTTGGTAAACTTAACAATATATTTGCGAAACTACATCTCTTTAGTAGAGGCAAGAAGTGGTTCAGAGAACTTGATTCTAGGAGAGGAAGTAGAGTTCTGAGTTACAATGCATTTACAAAATCATAAGAGAGCAAACCTTAGCTCAGCATAACGTAACATACACACAGACGAACATATGAGACAAATTCACGTAGCCTGGTCTGTGGGTTATAGGTCAACATGGTTTCTCAAGCAAAAGCATTGTGACGTTTAACAATGGATTTGATGACCACAGGTGACTACAAACCAGGACGCTGATAAAGCACATCAAGGCTTAGTCTACATCATATTATCAATGTCTATCACACTCCAGCAAGCTCATATGTGACCCCTTGGGTCATTGGTTTAATTAATGTCATAGGTTTTAGTTTTTATATATGGAATAACACACATTCTACATATATATATATATATATATATATATATATATATATATATATATATATATATATATATATTATATATAATATATATATATATATATTATAAAATAAAATTCAATAAAGAGGTCGGAACATCGTTTACTTTATATTCGTTCTTCATCTCACCTTTTATATTCACTTTTGGGAATTTCCTCGTCCATGTTTCTTTGCTATATCTTTTATCGCACTTTCCACGTTTTCCCCATTCCTCTGCTTCCATTTTTTGGGAAGGTCCAACAGTTCACTTTTATATTGTCAACATTTGCGATCCGGTAAAAGTCCGTGTTTACGACTTTCTGGAGCATTTCTCTCGCGTTTTCTTTTCCCAGCAAGTCTAAAGTACAGAATTTTGGACATATGACAAAACAAATAAAAGAAAAAGAGAAGAAAAGTTATTCAAACGTTGCACTCGTTGCCAGCATGGTTTTAAACCTTCATTTTTAGTTGGACATGAATTCAATTTTGAATTTTTTTTTAAACCTTTCCTAAGATTTAGTTCACCACGAGGAACAATGTTTTCTGTCTTCGTTTATAGTTCCTTAATTATATTTTAGTAAAGACGGTAGAGGTTAACTCGGATAACTCTGGATATGGTCACAGTTCTACAGGATAACTTAAATTAGGATTTCCTTTTCAGAAATATTTTTAGTAGGTATCTTATAAAGCATTTCCGACTTGGGTGGATATTCTCCATCTGATGGTTTTTCCAGAGATGACGTAATAAGATAATGGAAAATAAATAGAGAATGTCAAGAAATAAGCACTCAATATGGATAAATAAAATAACAGAATTAATTACTTATAGATTCTGAATGTACCATTACAATACCCTTTTTTTCTCTAAATTTAAAAATATCATTCAAATTCCAGCCATGCGGCAGAATCCCTTCCCTTTGTCTTTCCTTTTAATGTAGTCTTTCTCTCAAACGAAAGGTCTGTAATAAAGATTTCCTTTGTGATAGGTCAATCAAGCTTTACTTTTATATCTTTCTCATCCGTTCGGCTTTCACTGATTCTGGTTTGCATTCTTCCTGACTTTTGCCATTGACTGTATGTTCTTATCTGTTCGACTGTTATCACTGAATGTGTTTTCTCACCTGATGGGCAAACATCTTTAATTGCTACCTCTGTAACCGAAGTAAATAAAATTCGACACAACTTGGACGACTTTCTCGGCAAGATTATTTATGATACGAAGGAGCCCAGAGTTGACAAATTGCTGTTACAGAAACCACCTCAGCTTAGGAATGAATTCCGTCCAAAATTTAATTGTCTCGAGACAGCTACCTAACGAATATACCTGTCAAGTGTCATCATATTCTGGTCGTCCGTCTTTGAGAGATCCTGCTAACACAAGCGTGCGCGCGCACTCAATCACATACACACAGTAAAGATAGAAATTTAGACAGTCTAAATAGAGTAATAGTCAGGTATCAGATAAAACATAACATTTTCGCAAATATTATAAAAGTTTTTTCTTCGTCGGCGACTATAATTACTGATTCGCCAGCCTTAAGGCACTAAATTATTCACTTATATAAAGAACCACGAAAAATGCTATCTTTTGTCACTACAGTTGTCATTTTCCATTTTCTACAGTACAATGCTACCAACAGCAAAGTAGTCCCTCGTCGATTTCGACAGTTCTCAGTCACGCAACTTTAAAGTTAAAATCAATGCACTTCTACCTACTTAATATATCTCTCTCTCTCTCTCTCTCTCTCTCTCTCTCTCTCTCTCTCTCGTCTCTCTCTCTCTCTCCATTTCAAATGCATGACATTCCATCGCATTCCACCCTTGATTGCAAAGATATAAAACGGGGCACTCTATCCAGGAAAGAGCAAGTCACAGGCAGTAAGGTTAAAATAGATTATTATTCTGAGGAATTCATGAAAATATCGCTAACTGCCTAAATTTCATATCTCTCTCTCTCTCTCTCTCTCTCTCTCTCTCTCTCTCTCTCTCATTCCCAATTCCTCCTCACTCACTCTCTCCCTCAATTATTCCTTTCTCTCAATCATATCCTTTCTTCCCGTTCTCCCTCCCCTCATTCCTATCCTTCTACTCCTCCCTCTCTCTCTGAACGCCTCGTCTTCCTTTCCTCTGTCCATCAGTTCCTTTTTATTTTCCTCCCTCTCTCCCCCAACTGCTCTAACTTTCCTTCCTCTCCCCCTTAATTCATCTTCTTTCCTCCCTCTCTCCATTAACTCCTTTTTCTCTCGATTTTTTCACGTCAATTCCTTTTCTTCCCTTCCTCGCCCTCCTTTTCTATTCTTTTCTAATCTCTCCCTCAATTCCTATAATTTTCCTCCCTCTCTACCTCAATGCCTAGTCTTTTCCTCGTTCTCTTCCTCTATTCCTCGGATTTTTCTTCCTCTTTCCCTCAGTTTCTTATAATTGTTCTCCTTCTTGCCCTCAATTCCTCGGATTTTTCTTCCTCTTTCCCTCAGTTTTTTTAATTTTTCTCCCCTCTCCCTCATTTCCTATTCTTTTCTTTTCTCATCATTTCCTCTATTTTTCCCTCTCTCCTTTAATTCCTTTAATTTTTCTTCCTCTTTCCCTTATTTCCTCCAATTTGTTTTCTCCCTCTCTACCTCAATCCTCTAACTTTTTTCCTCTCTCCCTCCCTCCCTTCTCAGATGTATTTAAAAGCTAATTAAAACAACGTCGGCAAAGTTCGAATTTCATGATTTTATTTGACTCCGTTCGGTAAATTCAACTTGGACTTGATTCTCGTTTTATATTCTCTAACAGCACTTTTTTTTTTTTTTTAACAAGTCTTGTGACTCCAAGAAACGTTTTAGTTTCCTTTACTTGAACCAATTTCATTACGTCTAGATTTCAATCGGCCTGTATATAATAATCTACGATGATGATGATGAAATCAACAATGTGACATATTACGGTCCTTAGAATGACATACATGCTACGAATATATTTAATTAATATTACCATTTTTTGCCAAGAAAACCTTAAGGTAATTAAATTAGAGATAATAATAATGTGTCACATCATGGCCCTTTTTACATGCACATACATTGTACGAATACATTTGATCAGCGTTAGCATAATCGCCAAGTAACCTTACGGTAATTAAATTACAGTTAAAACTTTGAAACTATAAATAATATGTACGCATACTCTCATGTCTAATTTTCGTATCGCTCTCTCTCTCTCTCTGCCTCCTCTCCGCTCTCTCATCTCTCTCTCTCTCTTCTCTCTCTTTCCAGCTCCTATCTCTCTCTCATATTCGCATGTCTAATTTTCCTCTCTCTCTCTCTCTCTCTCTCTCTCTCTCTCTCTCTGTGGAAATTAAGAAAACTACTCAAGCATATACACTAAATTACACGAACACTAGGAGACTTGATGAATTTCCCCTAATGAAACTACGCGATTCCGTTTTTATCTCATCGAGAGAACAGAGGGAATAGAGGGAACTGAGGGAATAAAGAGAACAGAGAGAATAGAAAGTGGATGAGATCAACTCCATCAACCGATCAAACATTCAACAGAGATAATGAAACTGGGTCAGTCGTGGAGATAAATTCACAACCGTGTCGAACATTGGCTTAATTAGCATTCAAATTCATGGGAGGAAGATGGGTGGAGAGAGAGAGAGAGAGAGAGAGACTTAAGAAAATGGTGATGAGAATTGCCTTCTCATTCTTTTCGTTATTCGAGGATATTATTTTCATTTCTAAATACTTTAATGAAATTAGTGACCCGACTAGAACATGCAAATGTGTACGTGTAAGACAGACAGGCACACACACACACACACACACACACAGAGCCTGAAGAAAATGGAGATGAGAATTGTCTTCTCATTTTGTTCGTTATTTGAGAATATATTTTCACTTCTAAATACTTTAATAAGATTGGTGACCCAACTAGGACATGCAAATGTGTGTGTGTGTGTGTGTGTGTGTGTGTGTGTGTATGTATGTATGTGTATGTGTGTGTGTAAGACAGAGAGAGAGAGAGAGAGAGAGAGCAGGTCGCATTGGTAATGATTGCGGAATTGCACTTACGGCTATTAATTCCAGTATACAAAACAAGAGGAGAGAGAGAGAGAGAGAGAGAGAGAGAGAGAGAGAGAGAATATTATGATCCCACTGGCAATAATGACTAAATTACCCATACGGCCATTAATGACTTGTAAACAGAGGGTAAAATCAGGTCGAGTGAATTCAACCTCTACAAAATCGAAAAAAGTTAAATCGGACATTTTTACGAAAGGCCAATTACACAGTTGGGTCAAGAGGGAGGAAATAATTTGTGCTTCGTGGTGGAATTACGAACGGCGTCCAATGGCTGTACGTAATATGAAGCAGAAAAGCCGGAATTATCTCCGTTGAAAGGGAGAGCCAAATATCGTTAATGTATTTAGACATTTTATAAGTCATTATAAGTAATGTGATCGAAAATAAGGCGAGATGACGACGACAAATTATTAAGAAATAATCATAATACAAACCTCTACAAAAAGCAACTGCATTTTTAAGTACTTTTTAAGTCAAAAGTATTCTATTCTTCTTGGACGTTTATACACTTCTCAAGCCATTGTCATAACACTAATTTCTTGTTTTAAACTGTTTAAGGCTATAAGTTGTCTAAACAGTTGCGTAAGTAATCAGATTCATGTTAATCTAATAACATGGTTACGCAATATAATCTAATGTAGCAGTATGATAAAGATCAAAATGATGTCATCTTCAGGAAAACGTAACTATATTCCTAATACATAAAACCTCTGATGTTTCAGTAACTACGGAAAAACCAGCAAGGTGTGGCTAGCAACGCCATCCCAGAAATCAATGCATATGAACTTACAACAACGCTGGGAACCTTGTGTGAGCGGCAAAAGGACAAGAGAGAGAGAGAGAGAGAGAGAGAGAGAGAGAGAGAGAGAGAGAGAGAGAGAGAGACTAGAGCATTCAGTCATCATAAATCACGAGTTTGTCAAAGCGAGTTCGCTTAAGCGACTCTAAATGCAGTGGCCTGGATTTAGATTAGAGAGGAAAATTGAATGCCTAAATAAACCTCCTAGGTTCACAAAAATTGTCACCCAGCCCCCAGCCCCACACACGTGGCGTCACTGTCAATTAAAATCACTGCCAGTTTTTACTCAAGCCTTGATTGCTCACACTATCTCTCTCTCTCTCTCTCTCTCTCTCTCTCTCTCTCTCTCTCTCTCTCTCTCTCTCCATATATTTCAGTAATTAAAAATAATGAGTGGGGCAGTGTCTGCTATTTTGCTTTTCCCTGAAGTCACTAACCAAATCAGGGAAACAAAGAAACATGCACATTTATACACACTCATACATACATAACATATATACATATGTGTGTGTCTGGCTGTACGTGAATGAGGCAGACAAATACAAAATAAATGAGAAGCACATATGAATACGGAGACGATATGATATACACAGCGCCTCAGTGGCGTGATCGGTATGGTCTTGAACTGCCACCTCGTGCCCGCCCCAAGTTCGATTCTCGGGCATTCCATTGAGGGTGAGAGATGTGTATTCGGAAGTCACGTAAAGCTGTTGGTCCCGTTGCTGAAAAACCACTGGTTCCAGCAACGTCAAAAACACCATAGTACAAACAAACGCTATGATATACACATCTTGAAATCGCGCGTCCTTGTTTGGAAGACAACGACATCGACTCCGTCTGCTGTGTCCATGGGGACGAGAGATGCAAAAGACATTAACCACAGCGATACAATGGAAATGTGTCTGAAAGGGGATGGTAAAATATTGGAAGCAATCAGGGCAAATTCCACAGTTGGGAAATCACTGTTATTAATGATTGTTTCTTGCCGGAAGAAGATTTGTCAAATAGAAGGACTGAGGGAAGAAATATTACGTATGAAGGAGAAAGAAACAAAAATGTTAAGAAATACAGCATATACAAAAAATTTAATGTG
>NC_087209.1:16042899-16047899 GCF_015104395.2 Macrobrachium nipponense | reverse complement strand
TCCTCCTCCTCCTCTCCCCCTCCATCTCTTCACTACTTCTTTTTCCTCCTCCTCCTCCTACTTCTCCCACTACTCCTCCATCTGCCCAACTTCCTCCTCCCTCACTCCCTCTCCCTCCTCCCCCATCTCTCCAACTTCCTCCTCCATCTTCCTACTCCCTCCCTCTCCTCCTCCTCCTCCAAAATCCAAACAGCAATTTAGCGCAAACCTACGCAAAAAAGCAGAGGCCTTTAAATATCACTGCAAGTCGCTTGTCATTTTTGAGGGGAGCCGAACTCTTCAAAATATTGCTTCGTAAATCACTCAACAAACACCAAATCCGTTGTTGAACGAAAATCCGTCGCTGCGTTTATTTATGAAGTGCTATAAAACGGGGGGAAAAAATAAAAATTAAAATCTATTCGTTCTCCGCTAATCCGTTATTTTTTTATATACATTTTAACACACACTGCGGACTAACGAAAATAATATATCGCAACGTTTTTATTTTAACGTTATATGCCACCAATCGATGATATCCAGATTCAAACAATATCAGCATAACGCAACAACGTTGAAGTATTCAATCAAATATGTATATATGTATAACTTTATATTCAATTGATTCTGTTGTTGATATACAACCGATTCGATAGTCGCGAGTTCGACTCCCCGCTCCGCCAACGTGGAATCAGAGGAATGAATTTCTGGTGATTGGAAATTCATTTCTCGATATAATGTGGCTCGGATCTCACAATAAGCTGTAGGTCCCGTTGCTAGGTAACCAACTGGTTCCAAGACGCGTAAAATTATCTAATTTGTCGGGCCAGCCCTAGGAGAGCCGTTAATCAGCTCAGTGGTCTGCTTAAACTAAGATATACTTTTCTAGCCTTAGTAGTTTTTAAGGTCTCTGGGTGAAGAGAAAAAGTGCGGACGGGAAAAAATTACAGTTTGGTAGCGTTTCTTGTTGTTTGTATGGCGTTTTTACGTTACATGGAACCAGAGGTTATTCAGAAAGGGACCAACGGCTTTACGTGACTTCCGAACCACGTCAAAAGTGAACTTCTATCACCAGAAGTACACATCTTTGACCCTTCAATGGAATGGTCGAGAATCGAACTCGCGCCCACCGAGGTGGCATGTATCTCGGGACTAGAGTTCGCTCCCCCGTCAGTGACGTCGTGGGGGTCGCCCGGCTGTCGTTCGCCCCAGAGGCACTCCCCTGGGGGGAGGACTGAAACTGACGATTTTGACTTTGCCAGGACATGAGTGTTGTCATCCATTAATATATGATAAAAATTAATTGTTCTATTAGACTGAATTACAAGGAAAAAAAAAAGAAATTACCACACGATATCAACTGATCGTCATTATTTACACAGGGAAATTTTTCCCAACGCCTTTTTTTACAATTAATTACACTAGTCTTCTGTAAAATTTGGATATTTAATAATTAACGAAAGATATAATAAATGTAGCATGCAAAGGTTTTTAACTGCTTCCATTTTAATTTTTAAAAAAATGTAAGATTTCACGAGCACGTTTATTTTAATGTTTTTAAACAGATAAATATGGAACAGAGAGAGAGAGAGAGAGTTAATGATTTGTTGCATTTTCTACACATGCTAGAGAGAGAGAGAGAGAGAGAGAGAGAGAGAGAGAGTATGGTGGGATGGGATAATCTTTAAAGATAATATAAATTTACGTAGATAATGGAAAAATCCTCACCTAATGAAATGTACATTAAAACTGAGAATAAATCCATAAATAAACTGCTAAGATGCCATTCTGAGCAGAACAAGCCAAGACCCGATACACTTTGAAGTAGCATCAGCGAATACAAAACCTATATCAACACAACAAAGAAGATTACAATATTCAAACCAGTCCCACGTAAAAGAAATTAGCAATGGGAACGACGATCTATTACTGACAGGCCTACCATGATAAAAACCCTCCTCGCTACAGATAATCGGATGGACTTATTTTACCTTCCACATCTCCTTGCGTCTCTTTTGATCCCACCTCTAAAGGGTAACGCCGAGTTTTATGAGACTTGGGAAGAAAAGAAGAATGAGAAGTGGGATTCAGTCATGGCCATTTATTTTAGAAAAGTCTAGATTACCTCTGCTTGCACACAATGGCTTATTGCATCCCAGGGGGATTTATAAGTCTCCAGATCCTCTATTCCTAATTTGTCACGATTCTTTCCGTCTCGTCGACCAAGAAGCGAATGGAATGGATGGATGAGGTATGAGCACTGACGTCCTTATAAAAGTGAGGAGTTTCTCCCTCGACGTAACAATGCAAAATAATAATGGCTTCGTAAAGACAACGTGTTTGTAAGCTTCTTACTAAGAAAGTTATTCTTGCTTCTCGTGGGTTTTTATTTAACACTTGTTATCATGCTACACAATCTACTGCATCTTTATCATGAAGCAATTGAAAGCACAAACTGTTAAAATGCACCGTGTCCACTGAAGGATTATTAATGTGTGATGAGACAAAATTAATATTTCATGAACATTTAAATAACGAATGAGGCACATACGTACATATAATAAATAAAAAATTTGAATAAAAGCGACTAAACTGATAAGCCTAATATCTATAGGTTAGAGAGAGAGAGAGAGAGAGAGAGAGAGAGAGAGAGAGAGAGAGAGAGAGATAGGTTCTACAACAAATAGGTGCCTTCGAATCCAATACTCTCGATTACTTAGGCGTCCCGTGTGTTGGATTTGTTCTTGTAAGGACAGTAAAATTGTACGCTGAAAATAATGGATTGTTTACGACACCTACATATGTTTAAAACACCAACAAGGAATTAAATGTTTCCCTACCTCAAATACTTCTATAATTAAAAATGGTCGAAAGGGAATTATGAAAAATGTAAAATAATCTGGAAACGCTTATAAAACGACTTAATAATTTTTAAAAACTTCCAGTCGTTCTGTGCACTATCTTTCCTTTTTTGGGAAGTGAGGAAGAACGAAACTAGCGACAGGGGATCATTAGATATCCGGAAGAAGGAGAATTAGGGGGTGGGGGGCGGGGGCGAGTTTGTCACTGAGATACTGTGAAAACTCCTTGCCGGCTATGCTGGAGAGAGGAATGAACGTTAAATTAGGGAAAAACACTGTATTAGCGAGGGGAAAGTAGGCGTCTTTGACGTAGGTATCGTGAGACTTGGGAGAGGCTACAAGTGTGTAGACTTATGGTTGAAAAGGTAGAAAAAAAAAGTTAAGTATATCTTAGTTTAAGGAACATGGAGATTAGTGAAGGCGAAGGATATTGAATCTAGTGTTCGACGCCTCAAAACTGGTATAGATTAACGACAGGCTCTGAGGTTAGGTACGAGAAGGTAGAGTGAGAGAGCGTCACAGGGAGTTATTCTAGTTCAGTGGTTCCCAAACTAGGGGGCTCGCCCCACTAGGGGGCCGTGAGGAGGATGCAAGGGGGGCGTGAAGTCATCTGCTCAAAAATATTTGTTTAATTAGAAGGATAAAATCATTCAAAGAACAAATATCTGTCATTATGTTTCGTTTTTAGTTATTTAGAAAAATGTTTCAGGAATGTACTATTATTTGATTGAATGGCTTTCGTTACTAAAATTTAAAACAAACAGAAATCTGTTTTCCTGAACATTGCTAAGACATAAGTGCAAGAATCATTTCACATGAACAAAAGAGGGAGCGGGGGCGTGCGAGTCTACTGGAAGCAAAAAGGGGGCGTCAGGTAAGATAGTTTGGGAACCACTGTTGTAGTTGAAGGTAAAGATTTGGTTATAATAGGGTGGGGGGGGGGGGGGGTCATGTTTTGGGAATTTATAAAAAGGAAGAGGAGCATATGGGGTTTAAAAGAGTTAAGATCTAGGCTTCTGATCTGAGTTGTTGGGTTGATTTTGATACATCGTTCTTACCTTTATTAGTCTCATGAGTTGCTAGAAACTGGAAAAAATTAAATACTAAATAAAAAAAAATAAAAATGAAAAATAAAAATAAGAAAGAAGGAATAAGCTCCCTTTTGTACGATTCCTGACTACCAGCCCCGTACGTTGGCAAAGCAGAAAACGGAAGACAACATGAAAAAATAAAGCAAACCTTTACCTAAGAACTCGTGAACAGTCCCGTTGATCGGATGTTTCAAATCCAGTCACCGAGAAGAGCCCTCGGGGAAATTAGTTACCGGTCAGCATCGAAAAGAACATGACAATTCCGTTTTCCCATTTCGTCGCTAAGGTAGTTTGAACCACTCCTCAGTCGACTCCAAACATTCAATCTCTCTTTCTCTGAGTGACCAGTGTGCTATTTTAGGATCCAACGAGAACAGAATATATACAATTTAGACCGAAGGCCAAGCGCTAGGGCCTACGAGGTCATTCAGCAATGAGAGGAAAATTGAGAAAAAAAGGGTGGAAAGTTAGATGGAAGAGAGACTATGAACGGAGGCACAAATGAAAGGGGTTGCAGCTAGGTGCCGAAGGCAAAGGACCTTAAGTGACGCCTACAGTGCACCGCGTGAGGTGCGCTGACGGCACTGCCCCGCTACGGAGAGGACAGTGACTAATATAAACAAATTTCTAAAAATATTTCTTATATGAAAGTAAATAAATAAAAAAAAAACAATAATCCTGCAAAGTCTTTTCATAATCATGATAGCTTATTCGGCGATCGCGCCAGAGAGAGAGAGAGAGAGAGAGAGAGGAGAGAGAGAGAGAGAGAGGTAACTAATTGCCTGTCCCGAAACAGAGTAAACCAATAATCTAATGGCTCCATAATAAGCACCAGAAGAAAAAGAAAAGGCTAAACTTTACGCATGAACTCTTACCTTGAGCTTGAAAGCACGGAGTTGCTGTAAGTCCCTGAAAGTTTCCAAAGGCCACTTGTTATCACCAACATGAAACTTTGGGCACGAGGAAACCGCCATTTGAATAAGAACGAAGGTCGGTAAACAAGACTTTAACTTTTTTTTTTTTTTTTGGGGGGGGGGGGGGTGGCTGGTGGAGGATGGTTGGGGGGTGG
>NC_087209.1:16030399-16032899 GCF_015104395.2 Macrobrachium nipponense | reverse complement strand
CTTGTTATCTACACGTCACGTCCGAGTGGTAGTACTAAACATGGTCATGGAGGCCGTATTTAGTACTATAGCAGATTCACATCAGCCGTGCATCTGATGGCTAGGCCAGTCACTTACGTCCCTGACTGGCTGTTGATTAGCCAACCACAGGGCTGGAAAGTTGCAAACTCGCGTCTCTCTCGAATCGTCATACAGTGAGCATCCCCGCTCGCACCTTTCCTGACAGACGTCTTTCAAAAGTTATATCTTTCATTACAACTTAGTTTTACCTGAAGAAAAGTAGTGTTTCCCAATTTCATCACTAAACATCGTCAAGCCAATGATTTAACGAATAGATACACGGCTACTGTGAATTCATTATAGCATCTCGGGGACCATAGTGTTATATACACCCATTTCTATATTCTGTGGTCCAGAATTATATTAATAAAACAATATCTTTGATCCCGGAGGCCTAGTACTAAACACGGCGTCCCATTGAGCTTCCGCCATGTTTAGTACTATAGTAGATTCACATCAGCCGTGCATCTGATGGCTAGGCCAGTCCCTTACGACGCTCCTGATTGGCTGCTGATAAGCCAATCACAGGTCTGGAAACCCTCAGTCTCTCTCGAGAGTTCACATGGGCAGGCACTATGTTCCACCTCTCCTGAGGGATCATACATCCTGTTTATGTGAACTCTCGAAAGAGACAGTTTCCAGCCCTGTGACTGGTTTATCAGCAGCCAATCAGGACCGTCGTAAGGGACTGGCCTAGACAACATCTGATGCACGGTTGATGTGAATCTACTACAACACTCGCGGCAGTACGCTTGGATAACGACCCAAAGTAGCACCGAAAATTATTTTGTGGGAAAGTCTTGGTGATATTTATCCATTCTAAATAGATAACGATACATAAATCATATTCACAAAGTTAATTTACTTAGTTAAGAGACATTCCGCTGAACGAAAGTGGAAGAGACTGCCCAGAACCCAAGACTCAGGGGATGCTAGGTCAGTGAGAGTTGAGAAGCAACTAGAGAGAGATAAAGACTTGCATGCTAGCATTAATTTAGCGCACATCATGAGCTGTAACGCTCGATGGAAGCATAGTCGTGTCTCCCATGAAATTATTAAGGCTAATAAAGAATTTCAGTTTGCATGATCTCGTATATATGACTGATAAATAAAATATGTAGGAAGGTAACATTCATCAAGTAAGCAAAATCATACCACAAAGTATTTCCTTACAATTAAACGTTGTCATTGACTTTCTTTCTTGAGTAAAAAACATTATAAAAACCTAATCCAATTCCAGCCAACAGAAAAAATACGAGTACTAATTAAGATGCCTAATCTTTTATTTAATTAAATGAGGCGCTTCGGAGTGCCAACTGTTTTTTCACCACTCATCTGACATAAAGAAAACATCTGGGCTGGAGACTCACCTAATTATTAGGTCTTGTGGTATAAGAAGTAACGCGTTTCCCTCATTATAAAGAGGACCCGGGTTTGGGTCACAGAGGTAGACAGGACGATTCAAGGACGTCCCATTAAACCAACTGTCCCTTCGTTGACCTAAGGGGCCCCAGCGATTCCCAAACAGGGTACCGCTGAACCCTGGGGTTCCTCTTTTTGTCATCAGGGGTTCCGCAAGAAGTCTTGAAATAAATTTGTATTGCAAATGACGCTGATCTGAATTTTCACAGCTCGAATAGCAGTGGTAGATTTTATATGATTTATTTTAAGTGATATATATATAGATATATATATATATATATATATATATATATATATATATATATATATATATATATATATATATATAGAGAGAGAGAGAGAGAGAGAGAGAGAGAGAGAGAGAGAGAGAGAGAGAGAGAGAGAGATCCTGTAGATAAAGTTCCCTAGGATATGAAAAATTGTTTCAGGGGTTCCTTGAAGGTATAAAGGTTGGGATCTAAGCCGTGAATTAGTTATTAGGTATTCGACCTCATGTATGTGATGGTTACCACTGTCTTCAAGAGCAGGTGAGTAATGGAACATGATGACGTTTTTTCACCTCCAAGGGTTCATAATCATAAATGCTTATGATTCATGAAATTTACGCTGTGAAGCCAAGCCCTGGGGCTCTTTCGGCCATTCAGCTCTTAATTAAGATAGTGAAAAGAGGGAGATGGGAATAGAACAAGGATCTAAAGGTGGAACAGGAATAAAGCCCTACAGGGACAGTGTGAAGTCAAAGTTGGAACTGGAATTGGAATACAAAATTCAGGCCAAAAGTCAATCGCTGGGACCTAAGAGGTTATGAAGCGCTGGAAAAAAGAAACAATTGGAAGAAAGAGAATATGAAGGCAGGTAACGTAAAAGGCCGAAAAGTGAGTGGGGAGAAAAGTTAAGTATATCTTATTTTAACCAGACCACTGAGCTGATTAAGAGCTCTCCTAGGCCTGGCCAGAAGGATCAGATTTTTATTTATATGGCTAGGAACCAATTAGTTACTTAGCAAAGGGACCTACAG
>NC_087209.1:16015399-16025399 GCF_015104395.2 Macrobrachium nipponense | reverse complement strand
ACAATAAATTAATATTCATTAGTTATAATGAAATTTAATTATCAAAAGAAAATATTAAAGATAATAAAAATAATCAAAAGAAAAGAATGTCAGCCACTGGATACAATCAAATTAAATTTTTTATTTTTTGACAGAAAATTTCTAAAAACAATCTAAAGAAAGGAAATATTGATCCGTAATTCTAAAAATAAAAAAAAATGAATATTATTCATTAGTTACGATGATATCTAATTATTAAAAGAAAATATTGAAAATAATCAATAAACTCTTATTTTTCAAAAGAAAAGAAATAGAAATAATCACAAGAAAAACATACAACTGGTCATTGCTTATAATGAAACATTCTCATCTTTTTTTTTTTTTTTTACTTTAGTTTTCATGATTATCATTCCTTCCCATGCTGTTCTTCCTGTCGCTGACAATAGCGCATACGAACCCTTACGATTAATTCCGCGTATTTATGAGAATTCAGAATGTCATTGTTTTCTAAGGACAAATAAACAATAAGGAAAAAGGAAAGGAAATCTTGGTTCTCACGACGGACCCAAACACGAGAGGAAGACTAGTTGCTGCTGCTGTTGCAAGGCTGTTGCAAGACTTGGCCTCATAAATATGGATGTCTTGTCCCCCAATTCCCCGTTCAGATAGAAAGCTCCGTTTCGTTTCCTGAGAGAGAGAGAGAGAGAGAGAGAGAGAGAGAGAGAGAGAGAGAGAGAGAGAGAGAGAGAGAGCTCATGTGCATGCGATTAGAGGGAGGTTACATGAATGAGACAGGTGTAGAGATATCGTGTATGCGAAAGCAAAAGAACAGAGAGAGAGAGAGAGCTTACATGAATGAGACGTGTAGATATATTGTCTATGCGAAAGCAAAGAGAGAGAGAGAGAGAGAGAGAGAGACCGAGAGAAGAGAGAGAGAGAGAGAGAGAGAGAGAGAGAGGAGAGTTTGTATGCGAGAAAGAAAGCATCCAAGCGATATCACTTGCGTACAGAGAAAAGGCAGAGAGAATCGGTTCCCTCCCTCAATATTCAAGTGCAACACGACAAACGAATAATAACAACAAGGCACTGTGTCGAAAGATAGGTGCAAAAGCTGTGAATGCAGAGCACAGGACACAACTAAAAAAAAAAATAAAAAAAAAATAAAAAAAAATAAATAAATAAAAAAAAAAAGCTGTGAAACAGAGGCAGGCGAAGGGGAGTTTGGTTGGTTGAGAATTTGGGCGGGAAAGAGAAAAAAAACTGATACCAATACAGGTAATCCGAGAAATTAAAAATGAGGAAAAGCAATAAGAGCTAAAAAAAAAAAAAAGAAAAAAGAAAAATAAGGCCTTACTGCGTGAATACTGAGGAATGCTCAGTTTTTTCATGATAACATTCCATTTGCTGTTCCCATTCCTAATGTGGGCTCCATTTGGAATTGGTGTCTTGTCCTTTACGGAATAAAATGTAAAATATAGGCTAAAGGACAGGCGCTGGGACCTATGAGGTCATTCAGCGTCAAAAGGAAATTGAGAGCATGAAGGTTTTAAAGGTGGTAACAGGAAGAAAACCTCAAAGAAGCTGTACTATGGAAAGTAAGATGGAAGAAAAAGGTATATAGTTTATAAAAGGAATACAAGGGGTTGCAGACAAAGGCCGAAGGGACGCTACAAAGAACTTTAAGTAATGCATACACTGCGCAGCATGAGGGCATTGTCCTTTATAAATAGCTTGGCATTCGTTACGTCGAAAAAAAAACCGTAAACTAGGTTCTTTTAAACTTGTAAAAATGTTGGCATGAAAATAAGTATAGTAAAAGTGAACTTTATATGTTTAGAGCCATTACTCTGTTCAATTTATGGGTAGAGATGCATGAAAGTTGTAGTGGTTGGAAAATGGATCAAACAAGGCAAAGACAGTCTTATTTTCAAGCTTTGGGCGTTAAATTTTTCGACTAATATTATTCTAAAAATCCTTGTGAAGTGTATTAAGAATGTATGCTACAGATGGTATCTCGTAAGTGTTAGGGACAGATATTACCATGGCAGGTTAAGTTAAGTATATCTTAGTTTTACCAGACCACTGAGCTGATTAACAGCTCTCCTAGGGCTGGCCCGAAGGATTAGATATTTTTACGTGACTAGGAACCAATTGGTTACCTAGCAACGGGACCTGCAGCTTATTGTGGGATCCGAACCACATTGTATCGAGAAATGAATTTCTATCACCAGAAATAAAATCCTCTGGTTCCGCGTTGGCCGAGCCGAGAATCGAACTTCGGACCACCGGATTGGTAGCCGAGCGCGAAATGCACTCGGCCAACGTGGAACTACCATGCCAGGTGTATTAGTATCAGACAACTCTGAGCATCTAGAGAAATGAACCTAAGAGGTTTTACTTGCCACATACAACTAAATGCTGACTCTAGGGGGGAACTAATGACAGAAAAGAGAACTCCAATTTCGGAATTAGATCAGCTACATAATACGCAAGAAGTTACAAGTATGGCGTCTGCTCTTAGCTAGCTGACTTCTAAGGATCGCCATTAGGGTGAGAAAGGACACAGGGCCAACAATTATTCCATCCCAAAATACACGTTGAGCATTCCTGTTCGTAGACGACCTAGTTTAGGTAATCTGTTGAAGATTTCTCTTGTCAGAAAATAAAGTGAAGAGTTACTGTTTGCAAGAATAGCCTTTCCGAATAATTAGTGCTAAACATTTGATGAGACGACTTTTATTACGATAAATAAAAATAAAAATAATGACATTCTTTAGATTATATATTACAAGCGATGTGAATGGATACGAGATATGCCGGTGTGCGTGAGACAGGAAGGATTTGTAAAAAATTGGTATAGTAGGACGCGTTTTACGAGCCAAAATAAAAAAATGGTAAAATAAGGCTATTTTGCCAAAACGCAAACCAAAAATATATATTTGCCATAATCCCTTTTTCTACTGCATCGTTTCCATCTGCCTCTCTTCTATCCTCTACATTTTAAAAGTGCAGCTCGGACACGAGACTACATTTTCTCCAGAAACCATCTCTCCAGTTTGCATCTTTTATGCTCACTTCCATTACTCATTAACCTCTATGTTTGCACTGCTTTCCCTCCAAGAGCACCTCTACTTCTTCTCTCTCTATGCGAACTCATTATTATCTTTTACTCTTGTGCTTTATCTTTTGAGTCGCTTAAATACAATTCAAATAATCACATTTTCATTCTTCAGTAAACCTGTGATCTCATTGACCAACTTTGGTCATGTGTAATTAAGTGCCATCCCGAAATTAAACACAAGAAAAACCTTGCTGAAGTAAAGTGAAGGTATTTCCTTTACAAAAAGTCAAGTGGGGTCACAGACTGGTGACGCCGAAGGGTGGAGGAGGAGGAGGAGGAGGAGAGGAGGAGGAGGAGGAGGAGGAGGAGGAGGAGAGAGAGAGAGAGAGAGAGAGAGAGAGAAGCTAGGTCAATACAAAGCGATGAGTAATTGTTACAGAAAACTGCAAAAGACAGAGACGGACACACACACACACAGAGTTCAACAAAACAAAGCGATGAATAATCGTAACGGAAAACGGCAACAGAGAACGCATTCCATTTAATAAAGATTCATGACATTCTCAAACAAAAGATATTGGAAGCTTCTTCATCGTACCCTTTCCCATCACGCTGCATTTCTATAAACGAGAGAGAGAGAGAGAGAGAGAGAGAGAGAGAGAGATGCATCCTTTGAAAAAGTAGTATATAGACCTTTAAATAACTAAAGCTTTATTTGTACTGCGTATCTCCAGGGATAATGGAAGATGCCATAAAGATGAAGTATTTGCGGATGTTTGAAAAACTGCGGACGTAATGTTGGAGTGGTTGCTCCGTCGGTTGGGGTGAAAGAAACAATACTAAAGATTAAGAGCTATGAGAAGCAATACAGAAAAGTGAAAGCTCTTTGCTGGTTAATTTGACAGCGAACGTCTGAGAAAACTAATGGATGGGAATAATGAAATGGAATTAGTTGAATGAAGAGAGTAACGAGCGAACATGATCTATTTAATGAAGAAATACTGACGTATGACAGCTGCAGTTACCACAACACTTAATAGAATGTTTTTATTGCATTTTTCCCTTAAAACTACCTGCGATTATCTCTGTTCTTTCCTGGGATCATTAATAGAGTGAAGAAAGAGAGAACGCCCTGTTTATAAATAGACCATCAAAGTCACTCAAAATTTCTTATATTTTGCCATATTTAAAAAAATAAACAATCATACAAACAAACAAACAAATAAATAAATAAATAAATAAATTTAAAAACGTAAAAATGAAAGTCGAAGAATTCTTTTTTAAATTTCACAAAATTTAACCTAAAAATTAAAAGTAAAAAAATTAAACCAAAGCTTTCCCAACCTCTAACTTTCTACGCATATATAATCGCCACCATCCTCCTCTGTCACTTAGGAAAGCCTTCCAATTTCCTCTATTTCCTCTCCTCCCATTGAACACTGTCAAAACATTTCTCTTCACCTTCCCTCTTCCCATACATCAGATCTCCCTGTCGCAGCTGTAAACCATATGCCATAAAGCAGCATTTGATTGCTGTTGTTTACAGTCCCTCTTCCTCAACTTACAGATATGACCTCGTTCTGTCATCAAATCGTCATGTCTAAGAATTGATGACAAATCTTTAGTTACAAGAACAGTAGCGTTCATTCAAGAAAAGGTGATAGGGTGTCTGTGGTACTTACATCGGCTTTCTCAATCTTTTTAGGAATGGGTTCAAATTTTGAAGAAGCTTTCGCTTGTAATGGAGATAAGATAAAACAAGTGGTTATGTTCTCTCTCTCTCTCTCTCTCTCTCTCTCTCTCTCTCTCTCTCTCTCATTTACGTACAATTGAATAATTTAGAATAATTTTTAGGCAGGTTCCGTTGAAACCCAATGTAACTAAGATAACTTTATCAGTGAATTATGAACCTAATAGTTAATCTACAACCATGAAGCCTAGCGAGGGCGGAGAAAGGCATGGGATGATATTAGAAATATGAAATTAATGGTGAGCGCATCGCTGCGCTGGAACCAAGCGCTGCCCGTCATGTCTCCCTTACTCTCCTGATCCCCTACTACCTCTCCACCTACCGATGGCGGACAAACATGTTTTGCAGAAGGCTGGTGGATGTATCATATCTCCCTTACCTCCCACTCCTACCTAACCCACTACCTACCTAGGCCGGACAAAAAGATCCACTCGGATCTTATTCTTATAGATTCTGTAAGACTGAAACCCTGACAAGCTGGAGACCATCTAATAATGGACTTAGGAGGCGATAAACCTGCACGTGAAAGAACACTTATTTATACAAATTGAAACTTTTCCTTCCTAAATTTAAAAAGAAAAAAAAATATTTTCGTAAAACTGACAGAATTCGAAAAAGCAATTTCCCTAAGAAAAAAATATTAGGACGTTTATTACAAGAACTCAAAGGCCCCTGAGCTAGAATAAGGAAAACCATATAGCGTTCTCAATATGTTGCAGATAAGGCTTAAGATGAATCATGAGTTTTCAGTCTCTCTCTCTCTCTCTCTCTCTCTCTCTCTCTCTCTCTCTCTCTCTTTACACAAACACACACACGCGCGCGCACATGCACAGATACTCTTATCCATTAAGTTGTATGATATCTAAGGTTTCAAGATTCAGCTGTATCTTTCTGAGAAATGAGTATTACCAAAAAGAAAGAAAGAAAAAAAAACTTCATATATAATTGGCTTCGATGAGGTTATTTGGACAAGAAGGAAAATACAGTTGAGACAAAAAAAATCAAACTAAATCTTGAGTTTTAGGTCTAGTTGTGTTATCCCTGTTCTAGTAAAGCATAAAATCATTATCCTGGAGAAAAATCCATCCTAAAATACATTTCAGAATTCCAAGGAAAAATCAATAAACTTGAACCTAAAGAGATTTGCGGTTAATGGAAATCAATAACATATTTTTGTTCGGTACGAAATCAAAACTTTCGAATTCGGATTTACTATTGTCGCATATGCAAAACCTTGTTCAACATTATCAAGTTTGACTGAGATATTAATAAGAATACAAAACTAGCATATTAACGTAATTAGTAAAACAAGGAAGGAAAGAATTAGGAAACAAGGTCTGGAAACTCACGAGCAAAAAAATTCAAACGAAAAATAATTCTCAGACACATGTGACATATTGGTCGCCCAATACAATAGACAAAAGTCCGCGAGGAAAAAGGGCAAATTTGAAACACCAGTTCCGATAAAAGATAATCGAACGTAACTGGGGGGAGAGAAAAACATGGAAAGCGCGAAAAAAATTTCCAGGTTTCATCAAAAGGAACACTGGAAAATTTCCGATAAAAAAAAACATGGCACCTGCAGCTGGAATGAAAAAATAGGAAATGAAAGGAAAATAAGCGCGTATGCAGAGAGAGAGAGAGAGAGAGAGAGAGAGAGAGAGAGAGAGAGAGAGAGATGGTGATCCTTGCAGAAGCGATAGTTTCTTTCCTCTGTAGGAATTGGAGTAAGGCAGTAAAATAAGCGCGAAAAGGAGAGAGAGAGAGAGACCTTACAGACCTTACAGACCTTACAGTTCGTTCGGGTTGCCCAGGTCCCTCAGTGTGAGGCACTCTAATGTCTACCAGAGAGTTGCTAGTACATCTTCCGGTATATTTTGCATCTTCCAATCTTGGATGGTCTGGGATGCAGTTTAGATATTTGTCGAGCTTATTCTTCAACACATCTACGCTCACTCCTGATATATTCCTCAGATGAGCTGGCAACGCATTGAATAGACGCTGCATTATCAATGCTGGTGCGTAGTGGATTAATGTCCTGTGCGCTTTCCTTATTTTTCCTGGTATAGTTTTGGGCACTATTAATCTACCTCTGCTTGCTCTTTCTGATATTTTTAGTTCCATGATGTTTTCTGCTATTCCTTCTATCTGTTTCCATGCCTGAATTATCATGTAGCGTTCTCTTCTCCTTTCTAGACTATATAATTTTAAGGATTGTAGTCTTTCCAGTAGTCAAGGTCCTTAACTTCTTCTATTCTAGCTGTAAAGGACCTTTGTACACTCTCTATTTGTGCAATATCCTTTTGATAGTGTGGGTACCATATCATATTGCAATATTCAAGTGGACTACGAAACTATGTTTTATAAAGCATAATCATATGTTCAGCTTTTCTTGTTTTGAAGTGCCGTAACAACATTCCCATTTTTGCTTTACATTTTGCCACAGAATTGCTATTTGATCATTGCATAACATGTTCCTATTTATCATCACACCAAGGTCTTTAAACTGCTTTCCTTATTATTAGGTCCCCTATATGCATATAGCTTTCTTCTCTGTCTCCATAATTTATTGATTCAAATTTATCAGAGTTAAATACCATCCTATTTACCTCTGCCCAATCATATACTTTGTTAAGGTCTCTTTGTAGAGCGTTCCTATCTTCATCACAAGTAACTTTCTCCTACTTATTCTTGTGTCATCTGCGAAACTACTCACTACCGAATCCTTAACATTACTGTCTATGTCTTCAATCATAATACAAACAGTATTGCAGCTACACCGTACCTTGTGGCACACCGGATATTACCTTGGCTTCATCCGATTTCTCATCGTTTGCAATAACTATCTGTTTTCTGTTGTGTAAAAATTCTTTTAACCATCTTCCTACTTTATCCACGATATTGTGTTTTCTAATTTTCTTCTTCGCTAATATATTATGGTCTACTTTGTCAAAAGCTTTTGCAAAGTCTAGATAAACCACATCTGTTTCATTTCCGCTTTTCATATTTTTGAATATGTTCTCACGGTGGACTAAACAGTTGGGTTTGTGTACTTTTTCCGGGTACGAAACCATGTTGTCCTTTATTAAACAAATTATTTTTTTATTAAATGTTTCATAATATTTTTCTTCATTACCCTTTCATACACTTTCATAATATGTGATGTTAGACTCACAGGCCTATAATTACTTGCCTCTGGTCTTGATCCACTTTTGAAAGTAGGGGTAATATATGCTAATTTGTGCTCATCATAAATCTTGCCTGTATCTACACTTTGTCTTAATAATATTGCAAGTGGCTTTGCGATAGAATGAACTACTTTCTTTAACAAAATAGCATGGCACTCCATAGGGCCCTGCAGCAGCTCCATTTTTAATTTCATTAATGCCTGCACAATATCTAGCTTCATTAATATCTATGTCAGCCAAATATTCACTATTTTTCGTCCCTTACTTCTATATCATTATCTTCATTATCTATTCTAGGAGTGAATTCTCTCTTATATCGTTTCTGCCAATATGTTGCAAATTTCCTTTTTTTTTTTTTTTTTTTTTTTCATTCGTTAATCTCCCTTCAATTCTTAGAGGGCCTATTTCTATTCTTCTTTTATTCATCTTCTTCGCATATGAGTATAATAGTTTGGGGTTTTGCTTGATATTAATAGGGTTTTTTCTTCCAAGTCCCGTTTTTCATTTTCTTTTGATTGTATAATCTTTTGTTCTGCATTTTCTATCTTACTTTTTAGTTCGATTACTTTCCATGCATTTTTTTCTTTTGCAAGACCTTTTTTCCACTTTCTGATTTTCTGGAACAAGATCCTTCTGTCTCTTGGTATGCATGACTGATGTTTACTTTTCTTCTTTCGGTATATATTTATCCACTATGTTTTCTCTAATATTTTATATAATATCTCCGTATTTACCCTTATGTCATCACTTACGAAAATGTTATCCATCTTTGTTTAATTCTTCATTTATTTCTGACCATTTTATATTTTTAACTGTAGAAGTTGTATTTTCCATATCCTTCCCACTTTTTCATTTTCTTGCTTATCTCTGTTTTTCACTTGCTTGGAATGAAACTGTTAATTCTATGGACATTATGGTCTGAAATACTCGCATTATAAACTATTATTTCTTTAACATAATTCATCTCGTCACAAATACTAGGTCTAAAGTATTTTCCTTTCTTGTTGGCAGGTGATTTATTTGTTGAATGTTTGTATTCTAGTAGCATATCTAATAGCTTTTCGAATTGCCTCTTATCTGTTCTGCACTACTATTACTCTCTTTTTTATAGTGTATAAGTACAACCATCAATATCCTATTCGTTTCTTTCCATTCTACGAAAGGAAAGTTGAAGCTCCAGATAGGAGAATAGTCCAGTCCTTGTGATTCTACATATATCATCCAATTTTTCAATTATTAAGTCAAACTCTTTAGTATTAGGAGGTCTATATATACTATGTTCATTAATTTTTCAGATTCAAATTCTACCGCTATTAGTTCACATTCTGAGTTACTATATTCTCATATATTTTCCTTGTTTTTTGTCTTTCCCATATATTGCGGTTCCCCTTGATTCCTATTTTTATCTATCTGATCTATAAGTTTGGAACCCTTTTATTTGATCATCATTCCCAGTCTCTTGGGAATACCAGGTTTCACTTATATTCATTATATCTATTTTCTTTTCAATTTGGGTTAGTTCTTCTAAGTACTCTATTTTTTCGTTTTGAGTTACTCGTAACTAAACCTGAGCATTCATCACTATGATGGTTTGCGTGTTTTCTCCTTCATTTAATATTGGTAATAATAAGGATTTTCCCATGTCTCTTTCCTGTTCTGGTATGTTGTTCTTTTTTTTCATTTCCAGAAATTCTGACATTAAAAAATCCAACTTTTCCATAATATTTGTTCTTCCTTCATCATAATTATTCATTTTGTGTCTGAATCTGCAATTTTCTCCATATCTGCAATATCCTCTTGCATAATAAAAACAGTTATTATCTCTTGAGTAGAATCTTGGAGCTGATGCTTTGAAATTTTTTGCTGACACCTCTGCATATCTCGTTGATGGCTTGCTTTTTTCTTTTACCTGATATTCTTCATTCCTCTCTTTATTTGTTTCTTTCTTATTGGATTTTATTACTTGATTGGTTATTTATTTGATTATGTTTCATGGCTACAACAGGGTTGATATATTTACAT
>NC_087209.1:16005399-16010399 GCF_015104395.2 Macrobrachium nipponense | reverse complement strand
ATCTTTAACAGAAAGCCCCTACAAAATAACACGCATATCAGACCACACTGCAGTAACTGGGGCAAGGGAGCGCTGAAAGCAAGCAGTCTATAGAGGCGAGGACCAGAAAGGCTCCAGAGGCCATGAAAGTGTAAGCTTGTTGAACGGGAGGAGGAAATGCATTCAGAGCGGAGGAGACCTCGTTGGTGGAAACGACTACAGACACTTTTCCTACCAACGAAAGAACTCGATCAACGCAAAAGGCGGAAATGCAGAGAGTGGTTCACCAGACTCTTTGAAAAGGCCGATGTGGTTAAGGGTCCTTATGCCAGAAGTGGTGCAGTGGCAAGAGGCGAGTTCCTTCTAGAAATGGGATGGTTGAAAATATAGTAAAAAATTAATAATCATATTTCAGACAGACTAATGGAAACTAAGAACACTTTATATATGCAAAAACCAACAGCTTAAGCACCTCTTTCCACAGGACCTACACAAAAATGCTGTTTATCAATTTTCACAGAATCTGAATGACAGTTGTGCAATTTTAACATGAAAATCATTAACTTTATTCCCCTTGATTACGTTTCACAGCTGAAGGTTCGTTTTCATTTCAATAACAAAAGTTATTCAACATTTGCATTATACATGGCAGATGGGTCTACACGGGTCTAGTTACATTAAAACATTTGGCCCTTTGATTCCTATTAAATAATCACTTCTAGATATAAGTGAATCTTAAGTCAGATTAAAACATTTGCTTTAATCGCCAATACATTTCTAAAAGCCATTCTCAAGAGTTGTTGCAGCCAGCTCATTTTGCTAAGTAACAATAACCAATACTCGCCCCGATGGGCAAATCATGTTTTTTTTTTTTATTATTAATATTTTCACATAATATGTAAAGGGCTCCCCTCTGAACAACAGTCACATCACACTGTCATGCTTCCCTTTTCTTTGCATTAATTTTTCTTCTTATTAACAAAGCTTTTTTACTTTATTTATCTTTTTCTTTTTTTTTTGTTTTTTTTTTTTTGCAGACGTGGCGAGGACGGAGTGGAACTTTCCCCTCCCAATTAAAACAATGTAATTCTATCACATTTTGAGGCGAATGCTACAATGTACCAAAAAAGAAAAAAACTGCCGTGGAATATAAATGCTAAAATTCCTCTTAATTCATATAAATGATCATTCATATAACCTCATAATTCATAATACTCATCATCAAATAATTATGCAATAAGAATAACACAGTGGAAATAAAACAAATAGTCATTTTTTCTATAAATAATACCTGTCTCCGTGGAAGTGTGCGATTTTCTATATCAAGTAAAATCATACGCGACGTATCATTTCAGAAAAAATAATGAAAAGGCTAATGGAGGGCAACTTCTTTAGCCAGGCTTGAAGGGAAAGGAAACAAGAGAAAGAAGAAAAGAGGAGAGAGAGAGAAAATGGAAAAGATGTGTCTGACCGCTAAGGGGGTTGGGGGGGTGGGGGCTGGGGGGGGGGCCAATCCAATTTGTAGAAGCTTGCTAAGCAACCTAACGACCCACATTTTTATTCCGCAAGAATACGCGCTCTTACTGAGCAACAAAATAAGGTTTTTTCTAAACCCCCAAAACAAAAAAAATGTTAACTTTGCCTCCTTCAGGCTTAACCATTGGTCAAGACAGCTAGGTTTTCTAAAACCACAAAACAAACGATTAATTTTGCCTCTTCCATAATTAACCATTGATGTGATTAACTTATACAAGAATGTGGTTTTTGATTAGAACTGTAACGATGATACAATTCCAGTCATTTCTGGATTTCGTAAAAAGGAGGCATTCATATTTTATGTATACTATAAAAATTTGTTTCATTAAAAAAAATGCGGAATAGGCTAAATGTTTTATTTAGACTAAAAACTAGCATCGCAACACTGTGAATTTCCCGTTTATAGAATTGTGCTCAACGGATTCATTCAACTCCTTTATCTGAAATAGTTTACAGAATCGAGCTCGACTTCCGGCTTTACAAGCAGAAGCCATAAGGGTGAAATTCTTGCGAACAAGCAGAATACACGCCTCTGGTCATATGGTCATAGTCCATGCCTTTGGTAACTGGTAACGTCCTACGAAATCCAAGCGTATGCTATGATTCCCTAATTGCTAATACCCCATTCCATTTTAATTATGCAGGCTTGACAATACGATTCAGACGTAACATCAGATATAAGTGGTGCTGTCGTAAAACCCATATTTACGACGACGGATCCGCAGCGTCAGCAGAGCGAAAGATTATTATAACAGTTTAATTACAGTACAGAACGAAGGCAAAAATGTCGAGGATAATGGGACGCCTGACATCTCTGACATTTTACGTTATAGTGATTTCAACTCAAAACGGTTTTCTTTTCAAGGCTGGAGCTAAATGAAGATTAAAGCAGCAATGGCCGTGGAATGGGTCGCTCGTATTCCAGAGTCGGTTACTGGCAGTACCATTACTTAGGCAAGAAATTAAAGAAGCATTGTCTATTTTTCTCATTAATATTAATTTCATTGTCCAACTGAATTGAGACGTTCGGCGAAAAAGGTCTTAATTGTAACGTTTAAAATAATTAGCCCTAATATTAACAAGTTAACATTTTTGCGAAATGAAGTCCATTCATAAACCCTGGGTAAAGTAAAAGTTAATAAGGAAAAATGAATATCGAAAAAAAATGGGAGCCATTAAAAACACCTTATCATAACAGAACTCGTTTCTTCGATGGAGCTGGACAGAGCCCATATCAAAGGTTTGCTTCCTTTAACGTTAACTTTTGAAAATGTCATTTTGGTTGAAAACAGCAAAAAATCAAACTTCAGGAAGGCCCCTTCTTCCCTAAGATTTTCATTAAGAAGTTAATTTATCCACTGAGACTGAATCAATTCCGAGTCCCCTTCACGAAACTAAAACTTTGGATACGAAGTTTCTACGGATATGACTGCTAAAAAGATATGATTTCCCATAACTTCCTCGGGCAGATGGTTCTAGAAAAACCTCACGTGTATGACAACCAGACATCTCTCACAATTAGATACGACAACATTGCAACCCTCCCTATACGAAAGGCAGACTTATGCGTAATGAGCAACCCTCAACGAAGCACGACACAGAATCAATAGACTACTATTAAGATGACCGAATTGAATTTAATTGTGTATGTTAAGAAATAGTAAAGCGATAACTATCACATTTACAAAGGCAATGAAAGTTAGTTGAAAACAACAACGGCAGCTGCTGCAATGACGCATAACAACTTTATTTATGTTTAATTATAGGCAAAATAAAGTCTGTAGCATCTACCAGCGTAATTGATCCTTTATTCTCAAAACTGAAACTTATCTCACGTCTATACCCATTTAAAATCCCTTCCATAACCAGGGAGATCCAACAACATGGGTGTGAAGAAAAAGACATTAAAAGTACCATCAGTCCCCCAGAAAGATAGGGACACCTTTGCAATGTTTTTATCTAAACACCAAAACTGTCGATTCCCGGTAAAATACACAATTCATTTGACACCCCGTCTACTAGAATACAAGGTGGGTAGTGGAGAAGCTATGGTAATACCAGGATGGGGATATTGAATAACAATAAGTTATTGCATTGTCCATAACATAACCCCTACACGCGCTTCCTATCTTTGTATAGAGATTAGAATTTTTTTTTGGAATATAAACTACGCCACTGACCAAGCGGCATTGGCCGTTGGTCATTCAGCGCTGAAAGAGAAACCGAGAGTAAAGGTTCGAAAGGTCTAATGGGTGAAAGACCTTGCAGTTGTACTATTAATCAATTGTTAGGAGAGGGTGGAAAGTAAGAGGGAAGAAAGGGAATATAAACGGAGGCACATTAAAAAAAATGAAAGGACTTGCGGCTAGGTGCCGAAGAGACGCTGCAAAGAACATCATGTAATGCCTACAGTGCACCGCATGAGGTGTACTGATGACGCTATCCCTACTACGGGACCTATCTTTGTATATAGTACTGGCAATTGGTGACGAAACGGGATACGCGGTTCTAAATACTGTGATGGGTTGGGATTATCCCAGTGGTTGAAGGATGATGAATCCCATCCGTCTGTCTGAATCCCCTTTCCAAATATGTAACATCCATTACAATGAATAACTGGTTTTTGGAAGTTTTAAAATTCCATCGCTTTCCTATAACCGCAGATCTGCCGTTTTTTGGAATGGGAAATGGGATGGCGGTAATGGTAATTCCCACATGCTTTCCCACTAACCCATACAATAAACTGCTCTATTCCGCCCATTTTTTATCTCCCTGTCCCACTCTTTCCCGTCCGTGGCAAGCGAATCAGGACCCCAAAGGGGGGGGTGGGCGGGTGGGGGAGAGGGGGGAGGTGTCCCACGATGGACCTAATCTTGTACTCGGGGGGTGGGGGGGTGGAGAGATTGCATTCCTCATCAGAGTTATTGCACGAAGTTCATGCATATGAAAAAGAGAAAAGTCCTCTTGGGAAAGAGCGGTATGGCAATATCACCTCCTTTATTGATTGCACGAGTTTCAGACTTCGTGAGAAATGACGAAGTGTCACTGGGCCGTTGTTTTTTTTTTTTTATCTATCTTTGTAACATTTGTTATTAATGACTGTGTATAATTTATATTATTGTTATCCATTTTCCAATCTTTCTCATTCAAAATTATTCGGAACATTCTTTTATATTTAGTAATTAACTTTACCATTTTTTCTTATATTCAACTATTTTTAAAATATCATGTTAACGTGCCTTTCCTCCAAAGCATTACTGCCGTCCTTATTTTTTTTTGTTTTTTTTTTTTGTTTTGTTTTTGTTTATCTGAACATTTACTTTAATTCAGTCGCTCATCTCTCGACTGCTTCATTATCTCTTTACTCATCTAACTGGTCACTCACAAAGTAGACTTAACAACAGATACAAGTCCAGTCTAGCTTGAAATTATTTCGAACTAGTTAATCAGGTTCTAATTTGGAAAAAAAAATCTTAAACTGCGGA
>NC_087209.1:15997899-16000399 GCF_015104395.2 Macrobrachium nipponense | reverse complement strand
TATTTCTTTGGCTTATCCTGTGCTTGAGAGACTGTAGTTGTGTCTCTGCCCTCAAGAGACAAATTCTTGTCCACATTGGGGCTCCAAGTATAAGTCTTATTGCATTATTTTGGATGACTTCCAGCCTCTGCTGTTGATCCTTTCTGAGACTTGTCAGGACTGGTGCTGCGTATTCTACTTGTGCTCTGATGGTTTGTATGTAGAATCTCCTGAGCAGATGATATGTTGCACCTTCTTGTAGTGATGTGATTCTCTTTAGGGCGTTAAGCCCTATTTTTGTTTTGGTCTGGAGGAGCTGTATTTCCTTCGCATGAGATAGTGAATCTGCATGCCGACTCCCAGATATGTGTAGCTATCCACCCAGTCTATGATGTCCTCCTTTCAGTAGATGGTTGGGTGGATTTTCGATCATGTTTTATTGCCATGGCTTTTGTCTGTTTCTGTTGATTTTGAGTCCCAGTTGTGTGCACTTGTCCTCAGGTTTTTGCAAGGCTTCTTGCATCTTTTGGAGTTGTCTTTGAGGGCCAGTGCTGACGATGCAAACATCGTCAGCATATATGAAGACCTCTACTCCTTGTGGTAGCTCGAGACAGCCTACATTTTCCATAAGGACATTGAATAAGAAGGGGCTTAGAATGCCCCCCTGTGGAATGCCATTTTCAAGAGAGTAGTATTCTGACATTCTGCCTTGGAACACTACTCTTGCTTCTCTGTCTATTTCCAGTGGTTGTTGTTTAAGATTAAGCTGGCCTTGTGCCAGCACGGGCTCTTGCTCATAGACAGCCCATATGTTTCCAGTGGCGAGTCCATCTCCTTATATCGTGATGTTGCGGGCTCTTGAGTACGGTCAGAGCACTCTCCGGCCAGGCAGGTCGGGTTTCAACTGTCACTCTAACTACCGCTTAAGCTGTTGTTTACCTTTGTTTTGCTTTCTCTAAAACTTATATATTTCGTTTTTTCTCTCGTCGAATCTCTATTGCTATCGATCGGCGATTTCCTTTTTCTCTTTCCATTACGTAAAGTGAAATATGGTAATTGAACTCCATAGAGTTTTTGTGCTTTTTTTTCCGTTTTTCTACGACTATAAATTTTTCGATTTCCTTACTGGCTATCTCTGACTCGCCAGGACTCCTACTAATGGGTACCTTAGGGTTTAAAGGGGTTTGTAACCTTGCCTGTTCACCTTTCCTTTCCTTTTTCAAATCATGCCATTTCACCTGCATAACCCATAGAATCATAAATAAAAGCTCACCTCATATCCTTAAAAATCACCTTTCCACATCCAAAATTCAAATGATCTACGGGCCTGCTCTATGAGCAAGAGCTCGTGCTGGCATAAAGCCAGCTTAATCTTAAACAACAACAACAACAACACTGGAAAAATTATACGGGCTGCTCTACGAGCAAGAGCCCGTGTTGGCACAAGGCCAGCTTAATCTCAAACAACAACAACCACTGGAATTCAGTCCCTCAGCAGTTATCGCTTGATAATGTCCTGTGGATCAGGAGGAAACGTCGCGTTGGAAAGAGAGAGAGAGAGAGAGAGAGAGAGAAGAGAGAGAGAGAGAGAGAGAGAGAGAGAGAGAGAGAGAATTGTATAAGCAATAATAAATCAAATGACTCAACCGAATTTTACCATGCCCTTTGGTACGTTGCTCGCCAGTCTAAGCAACAACGAGAAAGCCGTCATCAGAAAGATAGAGAAGAATCTTTACAAGATTAATAGTGCTGAAGCAGCAATCATTTTTAACAAAACATATTATTATCATTATTATATATCCGTCCACCTGGGCACTGACCAGAACAGAAGAGAGAAGGTTGGATACTTTTGAGATGAAGCTGCTGAGAAGGATACTTGGCATTAAATGGGATTATTATGTTAGAAATGAAGACATCAAGATGAGATTGAGGCAAAGGCCAGTCAGTATCAGGCTGAAGAAGGGAAGGCTCAAATGGTTTGGACATGTTGAGAGGATGGATGGGAAATGAGACCCCAGGAGAGTACTGAGAGCAGTACAAATAGGAAGAAGACCGATGGGTAGACCAAGAACGAGGTGGATAGACATAATTGTCAGGTATCTTGAGGATGAAATCCATAACCTAGAGCAGTTGTTCCCAAACTATCTTACCTGACGCCCCCTTTTTGCTTCCAGTAGACCCGCACGCCCCCACTCCCTCTTTTGTTCATGTGAAATAATTCTTGCATTTATTTCTTAGCATTGTTCAGGAAAAGCGATTTCTGTTTGTATTAAATTTTAATAACGAAAGCCACTCAAACAAATAATAGTACATTCCAGAGACATTTTTCTAAGTATCTAAAAACGAAACATAATGGCAGATATTTGTTCTTTGAATGATTTTATTATTCTAATTAAACAAATATTTTTGAGCAGATGACTTCACGCCCCCCTTTAAATCCTCCTCACGCCCCCCTAGGGTGGCGAGCCCCCTAGTTTGGGAACCAGTGACCTAGAGAAGCCAAGGGAAATGGCTCGGGATA
>NC_087209.1:15991881-15997399 GCF_015104395.2 Macrobrachium nipponense | reverse complement strand
TGATTATTCAAATGGAATACGAAAAATCGGTATAGATGACTAATACCGGAATCCAAACCTTTCATCGCTCTAAACTTGGATATTCAAGATTTGATTTTCTCATGTCAAATAAATTTACATTTATAGCCGGAGCTGAACATCTAAAGCGCTAGGCAAAGTATACATGGCAACGCCTTTTTATTTTATTACTAGCTGCTGTACCCGCGTTGCTCGGGGGTAAAAAAGGGGCGTGACGTTCGTGATGACAGCCCTTTAGGCCGGATTATGCCCATCGCTTGAATCAGTAATCATTTGGGAACCTGTCGAGCCAAAGAAGTGTGTGAAAATCCGAAGAGTTTGCTGTCCACTCCGAAAGTTGTCAAAAAAAAAAAAAAAAAGTGAGGGGATATGATAAGGGAGGGGGTAAGGCCCTCGAATTTTCGGATTTGAGAAAACCTTCCTAGGCGGGGGCGGGGGTGGGGCGTGGGATAGGTCTATGGTTTTAAAATTTTGTAGCTCTAGCTTTCATAGTCTGGGCGTGCATAACGAAACAGACACACAGAAAAATGTCTTTTAATATCATATATATATATATATATATATATATATATATATATATATATATATATACTATATATATAGATAGATGCATAGATATATCGAATATTGGCAACTCAACATAAACATGCTAAAACTGAAAAACTTTTTTTTTAACCGAATTAAAGACTGTCGAGAGTTAATCCAAGATTTTTCTTTGTTCATGACCGGAATAAATTAATAAAAAGAAAGTATCTAATAAAAAACGAACTGTGAAAAAAATCAAACGCAAAAAGACGTACAAGAAGGTAAAACTAAACTGACAAAATTAAGCAATAAGGAAAACTCATCAAAACTGAGATCAGATGAAAACTAAACTCAGTGACATGTATGTTTTACTTCACTGTGAATGGATTTGATATCGTATGGTTAGCCGTTGCCACGGTATTTTAAGTAAGATATGTGATTTGCAAGATTGACTGCGAGATTTGCTTAGGTGTGGTTAGTTAATTTATATAAAACCTGATGAAATACTGACCTTATACATGAGTCAATGAGAAATGCCGTTTTTTCCTCACCGTCTCTTTCTATCTATCTCTCAGCCTCTCACATTTACAAAAAAAAAAAAAATAAAAAATAAAAAATAAATGCTTACCGAATATATATATGGACAAACTTTACGTAGGAATAATTCTAACCCAAAGCACTGCAACCTTTTATGAAGTAAAATAATCAAAATACTAGCATTAAATACTGAATCAGTTCACCAAAGCCATTACGAAATAGAACATCATTTCCGATAAATTCGTATAATAAACATTGAAATGCTTCACTCCCACCTACGCAAGAAAGTTCGAACTCTTCCTCCTCCTGACTCTTCATTTCGTCTTCTCCACCAATCCATCATTTCTCTTTCTCAGCATCTCTCTTCATCTCGCAGCCTTTTTCTTCCCTGCCCACCTAACCAACTCAACTTATCGGAATTCTCGGGGTCTGGTCTCGAAACAATTTCGAGAAATTAGGAAGTTATCGTCGAGTGCCTCAAAGATTTCCGAGAAAGCAGGAGATTTAAGATCGAGTATCTGTAAAGGAAACAGCGTGCTACTTTGAGTTAGTGGGTGCTACTTTGGCTTGTTATCTACACGTCACGTCCGAGGTGGTAGTACTAAACATGGTCAATGGGAGGCCGTGTTTAGTACTATAGTAGATTCACATCAACCGTGCATCTGATGGCTAGGCCAGTCACTTACGTCCCTGACTGGCTGTTGATTAGCCAACCACAGGGCTGGAAAGTTGCAAACTCGCGTCTCTCTCGAATCGTCATACAGTGAGCATCCCCGCTCGCACCTTTCCTGACAGACGTCTTTCAAAAGTTATAACTTTCATTACAACTTAGTTTTACCTGAAGAAAAGTAGTGTTTCCCAATTTCATCACTAAACATCGTCAAGCCAATGATTTAACGAACAGATACACGGCTACTGTGAATTCATTATAGCATCTCGGGGACCATAGTGTTATATACACCCATTTCTATATTCTGTGGTCCAGAGTTATATTAATAAAACAATATCTTTGATCCCGGAGGCCTAGTACTAAACACGGCGTCCCATTGAGCTTCCGCCATGTTTAGTACTATAGTAGATTCACATCAACCGTGCATCTGATGGCTAGGCAGTTCCCGTTACGACGCTCCTGATTGGCTGCTGATAAGCCAATCACAGGTCTGGAAACCCTCAGTCTCTCGAGAGAGTTCACATGGGCAGGCACTATGTTCCACCTCTCCTGAGGGATCATACATCCTGTTTATGTGAACTCTCGAAAGAGACAGTTTCCAGCCCTGTGACTGGCTTATCAGCAGCCAATCAGGAGCGTCGTAAGGGACTGGCCTAGACAACATCTGATGCGCGGTTGATGTGAATCTACTACAACACCTCGCAGGTGACGCTTGGATAACGACCCAAAGTAGCACCGAAAATTATTTTGTGGGAAAGTCTTGGTGATATTTATCCATTCTAAATAGATAACGATACATAAATCATATTCACAAAGTTAATTTACTTAGTTAAGAGACATTCCGCTGAACGAAAGTGGAAGAGACTGCCCAGGACCCAAGTCTCAGGGGATGCTAGGTCAGTGAGAGTTGAGAAGCAACTGGAGAGAGATAGGAGAGGAGAAGAGACTTGCATGCTAGCATTAATTTAGCGCACATCATGAGCTGTAACGCTCGATGGAAACATAGTCGTGTCTCCCATGAAATTATTGAGGCTAATATAGAATTTCAGTTTGCGTGAACTCGTATATATGACTGATAAATAAAATATGTAGGAAGGTAACATTTATCAAGTAAGCAAAATCATACCATAAAATATTTCCTTACAATTAAACGTTGTCATTGACTTTCTTTCTTGAGTAAACAAAACCATACCTAAAAACCTAATCCAATTCCAGTCAACGGAAAAAATACGAGTACTAATTAAGATGCCTAATCCTTTATTTAATTAAATGAGACGCTTCGGAGTGCCAACTGTTTTTTCACCACTCATCTGACATAAAGAAAACATCTGGGCTGGAGACTCACCTAATTATTAGGTCTTGTGGTATAAGAAGTAACGCGTTTCCCTCATTATAAAGAGGACCCAGGTTTGGGTCAGAGGGAGATAGGGACTATTCAAGGACGTCCCCTCCCATTAAACCCAACTTTCCCTTCGTTTGACCTAAGGGGACCAGCGATTCCCAAACAGGGTACCGCTGAACCCTGGGGTTCCTCTTTTTATCATCAGGGGTTCCACAATAAGTCTTGAAATAAATTTGTATTGGAAATGACGCTGTCTGAATTTTCACAGCTCGAATAGCAGTGGTAGATTTTATATGATTTATTTTAAGTGGATATATATATCTAATATATATATATATATATATATATATATATATATATATATATCTATATATAATATATATATATATATATATATATATATATATATATATATATGATATATATATATATATATATATATATCTATATATATATATGAGAGAGAGAGAGAGAGAGAGAGAGAGAGAGAGAGAGAGAGAGATCCGAGATATCCTAGGATATAAAAATTGCTTTCAGGGGTTCCTTGAAGGTATAAAGGTTGGGATCTAAGCCGTGAATTAGTTATTAGGTATTCGACCTCATGTATGTGATGGTTACCACTGTCTTCAAGAGCAAGTGAGTAATAGAACATTATGACGTTTTTTCACCTCCAAGGGTTCATAATCATAAATGCCTATGATTCATGAAATTTACGCTGTGAAGCCAAGCCCTGGGGCTCTTTCGGCCATTCAGCTCTTAAGACAGAGAAAGAGGGAGATGGGAATAGAACAAGGATCTAAAGGTGGAATAGGAATAAAGCCATACAGGGACAGTGTGAAGTCAAAGTTGTAACTGGAATTGGAATACAAAATTCAGGCCAAAAGTCAATCGCTAGGACCTAAGAGGTTATGCAGCGCTGGAAAAAAGAAACAATTGGAAGAAAGAGAATATGAAGGGAGGTAACGTAAAAGGCCGAAAAGTGAGTGGGGAGAAAAGTTAAGTATATCTTATTTTAACCAGACCACTGAGCTGATTAAGAGCTCTCCTAGGCCTGGCCAGAAGGATCAGATTTTTATTTATATGGCTAGGAACCAATTAGTTACTTAGCAAAGGGACTTACAGCTTATTGTGGATCCGAAACCACATTATAGAGAAATGAATTTCTAATCACCAGAAATAAATTCTTCTTTCTGATTCCGTGCTGGCTACAGCTGGGAGCGAACTCGGGCTACCAGATCGGTAGGCGAGTAGCAACCGACTCGTCCAGCGAGGAATTGGGTGGGGAAAAGATTTGTATAGTCTGCCTGATCAGGCATTCTCGCAAGTGCAAACAACAGCTGCGAAACTGGGGAACTTTTCATTATCATAATTAAAATGTGAAAACTTTTGAATCATCACTCTGATGTTTTATTTTAATGATCGATATTCACATTAACTATACGTAGAACTTTTTTTCGACAGGATACTTGCTGTACAAAGTGACAACAACAGACCTACGCGACGTTAATCGAAACAGCGAAAACTCTGCTTCAAGACGCTTTTTTTTATGTTTGCAAAAAATTCTTTAGGAATATTTTGGGTTGTCAACCCAAATGGCAAAAAAAGTTGATGTGCATTATTTTATGAGGAAACTATAAGTCAATTACTTCTGAGACGCGTTCAGTTACAAATTTTAGACAGACACTGGTGGCCTGGGCATTAATGTGCAGAATTCAACGCTTCTGTATGTAAGATACTAAACTCACATATAGTATATTTAAATATTAAAAAAAGTAAAGCGTCTTTCGAACTGTTTGGCTTTAAAATCCCGATCATGTGTTGCATTCACAGTACGAAATTCTATCGGCCGTGTTGCTAATTTATGAGGTGAAAGTTTAATGGAACTAACATGATCACGTTACACATGATTAAAGTTTAATGCCTATACCATGATCGTGTAACATATGATGAAATTTAACTCGTGAGCTGATTTGCAAAACGGCTTATATTTACTATCACAAACGGTTGAGCGGAAAAGTTTCCAAAATAATCCTTTGCAAAACAGTAACATCAAACATCTTTTTATGGGAGTTTGGGGCTCACGCCGCCAAAAGGCAAATTAATATTTCAATAAACACAAAGAGTTAAGCATTAAAAGAGCATATTCAATTATGTGTCTTCTATTTATATATAATTATATATATATATATATATATATATATATATATATATATATATATTCTTACAAGTTTATGTTAATTTTGTTTATACTGTTTGGTTACGTTTATTCTTTTTGTTTTCCTTTTTTTTATTACTATTCAAGAGAGGCAAACTGCTTGTTTAGTGTAAAAAAGTAATTACCATGTACAGAATACCATTAGGTAGTTCAGCCAAAGTTACAGGGTTCAGCATATAGACCATTACAGCAGTCGATACCGAGAGCTAAA
>NC_087209.1:15981881-15986881 GCF_015104395.2 Macrobrachium nipponense | reverse complement strand
AAATAGTTCAAGGTAATTACATCCGTCTTTCCAATTGTCTATCTGTATCCATTAACAAAATGTCATTTACATTATGTAAATGACACTCATGAAAAACGATGCTTGTTGCACTTAACTTTTGGTACAAAAAGACCCTTTACACTATAAAGAAAATAATTAGTAAAAACACTATTTCTACCCATAAACTCGAGTTACAAAAGAAAATAGTAAAAATAATACAATAAATTAATATTCATTAGTTATAATGATATATAATTATCAAAAGAAAATATTGAAAATAATCAAAAGAAAAGAATGTCAGCCACTGGATACAATCAAATTTATTTCTTAACAGAAAATTCTAAAAACAATCAAAAGAAAAGAATATTGATCCGTAATTTTAAAAATAAAAAAAAATTAATATTATTCATTAGTTACGATGATATCTAATTATTAAAAGAAAATATTGAAAATAATCAAAAGGAAAGAACGTCAGACACTGGATACAATAAACTTTTATTTTTCAAAAGAAAATAGAAATAAATAATCGCAAGAAAAGAACACTGGTCACTGCTTATAATGAAACATTCTCATCTCCTTTTTTTTACTTTAGTTTCCTGATTATCATTCCTTCCTGTCGCTGACAATAGCGCATACGAACCCTTACGATTAATTCCGCGTATTTATGACAATTCAGAATGTCATTGTTTTCTAAGGACAAATAAACAATAGGAAAAAAAGGAAAGGAAATCTTGGTTCTCACGACGGACCCAAACACGAGAGGAAGACTAGTTGCTGCTGCTGTTGCAAGGTTGTTGCAAGACTTGGGTCCATAAATATGCATGTCTTGTCCCCCAATTCCCCGTTCAGATAGAAAGCTCCTTTTCGTTTCCTGAGAGAGAGAGAGAGAGAGAGAGAGAGAGAGAGAGAGAGCTCATGTGCATGCGATTAGAGGGAGGTTACATGAATGAGACAGGTGTAGAGATATCGTGTATGCGAAAGCAAAAGAAGAGAGAGAGAGAGAGAGCTTACATGAATGAGACGTGTAGATATATTGTCTATGCGAAAGCAAAAGAAGAGAGAGAGAGTTTGTGTATGCGATAAAGAAAGCATCCAAGCGATATCACTGCGTACAAGAGTGAAAGGCAGAGAGAATCGGTTTCCGCCCTCAATATTCAAGTGCCAACACGACAAACGAATAATAACAACAGGGCAACTGTGCCGAAAGAAGATAGGGGCTAAAGCGTGAAATGCAGAGCACAGGACACAACTAAAAAAAAAAAAAAAAAAAAAAAAAAAAAAAAAGTTGTGAAAACATAGGCAGGCGAAAACAAGGGGGAGTTTGTGGGAGGGGTCGAGAATTTGGAGAGAGAGAAAAAAAACAGACTGATACAATCAGGTAATCCGAGAAATTAAAAATGAGGAAAAAGCAATAAGAGCTAGAAGAAAAAAAAGAAAAAAGAAAAATAAGGCCTTACTGCCTGAATACTGAGGAATCCTCAGTTTTTTCATGATAACATTCCATTTGCTGTTCCATTCCTAATGTGGGCTCCATTTGGAATTGGTGTCTTGTCCTTTACGGAAAAAAATATAAAATATAGGCTAAAGGACTGGTGCTGGGACCTATGAGGTCATTCAGTGTCAAAAGGGAAATTGAGAGGATGTTTAGGAGAGGGTGGAAAGTAAGATGGAAGAAAAAGGTATATAGTTCATAAAAGGAATACAAGGGGTTGCAGACAAAGGCCGAAGGGAAGCTACAAAGAACTTTAAGTAATGCATACACTGCGCAGCATGAGGGCATTGTCCTTTATAAAAAGCTTGGCATTCGTTACGTCGAAAAAAAATATCTGTAAACTAGGTTCTTTTCATCTTGTAAAAATGTTGGCATGAAAATAAGTACAGTAAAAGTGAACTTTATATGTTTAGAGCCAATACTCTGTTCAATTTATGGGTAGAGATGCATGAAAGTTGTAGTGGTTGGAAAATGGATCAAACAAGGCAAAGACAGTCTTATTTTCAAGCTTGGGGCGTTAAATTTTCGACTAATATTATCCTAAATACTTAAACAACTGACTTAAGAGTAGGCTATGGATCCTATACCATATATAGCAAAGCAGGGATGCCAGAAATCCTTGTGAAGTGTATTAAGAATGTATGCTGCAGATGGTATCTCGTAAGTGTTAGGGACAGATATTACCATGGCAGGTTAAGTTAAGTATATCTTAGTTTTACCAGACCACTGAGCTGATTAAAGCTTGCCGCACTGAGCCCGAACGGAACGCGCCCGAACAGAACCGAAACGTCCGATAGAAATCGAAAGCATGCATTCTTACCTGACTGCGCACACTGAGCCAGAATAGGAACGGAATCGACGCGCCAGAACAGAACGGAACCGACGCAGTATTCTTGAAAGATATTTTTTCTGAAGCGTCGGTGGCGTCTGACAGGCTGCGCATGCGCAGAACGACTGCAGCGGTTGTTTTGGAGAGGGTGCTGAGGAATTCGGAGGTTAGTGTGATAGCAACAATTTGGTTTGTGTTTGTTAACTATAATAATTGTTTTCGCAAAAGGAATTATTGTGAACATTCATTAAGTGTGTAACAATAAATAATGTTGAAAGCATGCAAAACAGTGTGCCTACGGAAAGTTATTTTGGTTTATTTTTGTTAACTGTAATAATTGTTTTCACAAAGGAATTATTGTAAACAATTAATAAAGGTTATAACATTAAATATTATTTGAAATCTAACTTTTTATTACATACCTGAGTGTAACAGCTAGCCATTCCTCTGTTGAAATACAGCTTCTTAAGTTTGTATCTTGTTTGCATATGTCTGCTTCTATATGTAATAGTAGTTCACGAAATTTTTCGTAGCTCATACGGAAATATTGGAAGAACTTTATGTTGTCCCGTTTTAAATGTGGGAATAATGTTTTATATTCCCCTTCTCCCTCCCTTGATTGGCATATATTTTATGTATCCACATAATTGTCGATTATAATGCAGAACACATGACCTTCTACTACCAACTGGCTGCGTCGGTTCCGTTCTGTGGCTTCTGGCTCAGTGTGCGCGCTGGACGAGTCCGTTTCTGTTCTGTTCTGAGGCTTCGGTGGCTTTGGCGGCGGTTTCCGTTCCGGCTCAGTGTGCGGCAAGCTTAACAGCTCTCCCTAGGGCTGGCCCGAAGGATTAGATATTTTTACGTGACTAGGAACCAATTGGTTACCTAGCAACGGGACCTGCAGCTTATTGTGGGATCCGAAACCACATTATATCGAGAAATGAATTGCTATCACCAGAAACAAAATTCTCTGGTTCCGCGTTGGCCGAGCGAGATCGAACTTCGGACCACCGGATTGGTAGCCGAGCGCGAAAAATGCACTCGGCCAACGTGGAAACTACCATGGCAGGTGTATTAGTACCAGACAACTCTGAGCATCTAGAGAAATGAACCTAAGAGGTTTTTCTTGCCACATACAACTAAATGCTGACTCTAGGGGGGAACTAATGACAGAAAAGAGAACACTCCAATTTCGGAATTAGATCAGCTACATAATAAGCAATAAGTTACAAGTATGGCGTCTGCTCTTAACTAGCTGACTTCTAAGGATCGCCATTAGGGTGAGAAAGGACACAGGGCCAACAATTATTCCATCCCAAAATACACGTTGAGCATTCTTGTTCGTAGACGACCCAGTTTAAGCAATCTGTTGAAGATTTCTCATTGTCAGAAAATAAAGTGAATAGTTACTATTTGCAAGAATAGCCTTTCCGAATAATTAGTGCTACATTTGATGAGACGACTTTTATTACGATAAAAAAATAAATTTAAAAAATAATGACATTCTGTAGGATATATCACAAACGATGTCAATGGATACGAGATATGCCGGTGTGCGTGAGACAGGAAGGATTTGTAAAAAATTGGTATAGTAGGACGCGTTTTACGAGCCAAAATAAAAAAATGGTAAAATAAGGCTATTTTGCCAAAACGCAAACCAAAAATATATATTTGCCATAATCCCTTTTTCTGCTGCATCGTTTCCATCTGCCTCTCTTCTTGTCCCTCCTACATTTTAAAAGTGCAACTCGGACACGAGACTACATTTTCTCCAGAAACCATCTCTCCATTTGCATCTTTATGCTAACTTCCATTTACTCATTAGCCTCTATGTTTGCACTGCTTTCCCACCAGAGCACCTTCTTTCTACTCTTCTTCTCTCTCACTTTTTTTATGCGAACTCATCTATTATCTTTTACTCTTGTGCTTTATCTTTTGAGTCGCTTAAATACAATTCAAATAATCACATTTTCATTCTTCAGTAAACCTGTGATCTCATTGACCAACTTTGATCATGTGTAATTAAGTGCCATCCCGAAATTAAACAAGAAAAACCTTGCTGAAGTAAAGTGAAGGTATTTCCTTTACAAAAAGTCAAGTGGGGTCACAGACCCAACCAACTGCCTTCTATTAAATTCATTCCCAAAAGGAAACGAATTGAAGCAAACCTAAGGTCAATGAAAACTGGACGAATACGACCAAATGAAATCTTATTGACTGGGATGGAGAAAATAACTTAGTACCTAAAAAAGAACTTTACTTTTTTGGGTGCGAAGGAAAACTTTATTTCTTTGATGTCGATATTGCAATTTGAACAATGTGATTTAAGCAAAGATAAGTTTTGAAAGTGACACAAATTTGCTCTCAACTTTTGATAAAAGAAGGAAAAGCAGCTCAAAATTAATTGCGATAAAATACGCAAGGCGTGGGAGTTGAAGGCAAACGAAATAGCATCGGGTTTTGTAGCAATAACGATATAAAATATGGGAAAAAGGTCATTAATGAGGCTTATCCAAAGCGAAACTAACGGTAGTCAGCTGGATGTTTGACTTACACATAAACTGTGACCAGTTCAAGCAGTCGCTCTACAATATGAAGAACTACAACAAACTTTCCAAATGCGGAAAGAATGTCTAGACATTACCAAGACACTAAAGTATAGCCTCGCAAAAGCTATAC
>NC_087209.1:15966806-15981381 GCF_015104395.2 Macrobrachium nipponense | reverse complement strand
TTCGAACTTTCACGACGTTGTTTTAATTAGCTTTTAAATACACCTAAGAAGGGAGGGAGAGAGGAAAAAGAAGTTAGAGGATTGAGGTAGAGAGGGAAAAAATTGGAGGAAATAAGGGAAAGAGGAAGAAAAATTAAAGGAATTGAAGGAGAGAGGGAAAAATAGAGGAAATAAGGGAGAAAAGAAGAATAGGAAATGAGGGAGAGGGAGAAAAATTAAAAGAACTGAGGGAAAGAGGAAGAAAAATCCGAGGAATTGAGGGCAAGAGGGAGAACAATTAGAAGAACTGAGGGAGAGAGGAAGAAAAATACGAGGAATAGAGGAAGAGAATGAGGAAAAGTCTAGGCATTGAGGTAGAGAGGGAGGAAAATTATAGGAATTGAGGGAGAGATTAGAAAAGAATAGAAAAAGAGGGCGAGGAAGGGAAGAAAAGGAATTGAGTGAGAAATGGAAAGAAAAAGGAATTAATGGAGAGAGGGAGGAAAGAAGATGAATTGAGGGGGAGAGGAAGGAAAGTTAGAGCAGTTGGGGGAGAGAGGGAGGAAATAAAAAGGAACTGATGGACAGAGGAAAGGAAGACGAGGCGTTCAGGGAGAGAGGGACGAGGAGAAGGATAGGAATTGAGGGAGAACAGGAAGAAAGGATAGGAATTGAAAGAGAACGGGAAGAAAGGATAGGAATTGAGGGAGAAAGGAATAATTGAGGGATAGATGATAGAGGAAGAGGAATTGAGAGAGAGAGAGAGAGAGAGAGAGAGAGAGAGAGAGAGAGAGAGAGAGAGATTTTTCACGAATTCCTCAGAATAATAATTTATTTTAACCTTACTGCCTGTGACTTGCTCTTTCCTGGAATAGAGTGCCACGTTTTTATATCTTTGCAATCAAGTGGAATTGCGATGGAATGTCATGCATTTGAAATGAGAGAGAGAGAGAGAGAGAGAGAGAGAGAGAGATTATTAAGTAGGTAGAAGTGCATTGATTTTAACTTTAAAGTTGCGTGACTGAGAACTGTCGAAATCGACGAGGGATTACTTTGCTGTTGGTAGCATTGTACTGTAGAAAAAGGAAAATGATAACTGTAGTGACAAAAGATAGCATTTTTCGTGGTTCTTTATATAAGTGATTAATTTAGTGCCTTAAGGCTGGTGAATCAGTAATTATAGTCGCCGACGAAGAAAAAGCTTTTATAATATTTGCGAAAATGTTATGTTTTATCTGATACCTGACTATAACTCTATTTAGACTGTCTAAATTTCTCTTTACTGTGTGTAGGTGATTGAGTGCGCGCGCGTGCTTGTGTTAGCAGGATCTCTCAATGACGGGCGACCAGAATATGATGACACTTGACAGGTATATATATTCGTTAGGTAGCTGTCTCGAGACAATTAAATTTTGGACGGAATTCATTCCTAAGCTGAGGTGGTTTCTGTAACAGCAATTTGTCAACTCCGGGCTCATTCGTGTCATAAATAATCGTGCCGAGAAAGTCGTCCATGTTGCGTCGAATTTTATTTACTACGGTTACAGAGGTAGCAATTAAAGAAGTTTGCCCATCAGGTGAGAAAACACATTTTGTGATTACAGTCGAACAGATAAGAACATACAGTCGATGGCAAAAGTCAGGAAGAATGCAAACCAGAATCAGTGAAAGCCGAGCGGATGAGAAAGATCTAAAAGTAAAGTTTGATTGACCTATCACAAAGGAAAATCTTATTACAGAGCCCTTTCGTTTGAGAGAAAGACTACCTTAAAGGAAAGACAAAGGGAAGGGATTCTGCCGCATGGCTGGAATTTGAATGATATTTTTAAATTTAGAGAAAAAAAAGGTATTGTAATGGTATATTCAGAATCTATAAGTAATTAATGTTATTTTATTTATCCATATTGAGTTGCTTATCCTTTGACATTCTCTATTTATTTTCCATTACCTTATTACGCCATCTCTGGAAAAACCATCAGATGGAGAATATCCACCCAAGTCGGAAATGCTTTATAAGATACCTACTAAACATATTTCTGAAAAGGAATCCTAATTTAAGTTATCCTGTAGAACTGTGGCCATATCCAGAGTTATCCGAGTTAACCTCTACCGTCTTTACTAAAATATAATTAAGGAACTATAAATAAAGACAGAAAACATTGTTCCTCGTGGTGAACTAAATCTTAGGAAAGGTTTAAAAAAAAAATTCAAAATTGAATTCATGTCCAACTAAAAATGAAGGTTTAAAACCATGCTGGCAACGAGTGCAACGTTTGAATAATTTTCTTTTCTTTTTCTTTTATTTGTTTTGTCATATGTCCAAAATTCTGTACTGTAGACTTGCTGGGAAAAGAAAACGCGAGAGAAATGCTCCAGAAAATCGTAAACACGGACTTTTACCGATCGCAAATGTGACAATTAAAAAAGTGACATGTTGGAACCTTCCCCCAGAAAATGGAAGCAGAGGGAAGGAAAAACGCGGAAAGTGCGATAAAAGATATAGCACAGAAACATGGACGAGGAAAATCCCCAAAAGTGAATATAAAAGGTGGGATGAAGAACGAATATAAAGCAAAACGATGTTCCGACCTCTTTATTGAATTTTATTTTATAATATATATATATATATTGATCTATATATATATATATAATATATATATATATTATAGTATATATAATATTATATATTATATATATATTTTATATTTATATATATATATATATATATTATATATATATATATGTAATGAATACATTATCAAATACAGATATTTTCCATATCTGTAAATAAACCCATGACCTAAGGGTCACTGGTGAGATAGGAGAGTGATCAGTAGCCACAACAGGACGTAATACTAGACCATGCCATGCGATGCTTGCAGTGGCCTGGTTTGCATTTGCCTGTATCAACAATTATTCATCTCTTGTAAACAGGTCACAGCACTTTCCATGAGAAGCTGGTGACCTATCACCTGTAGAGGAAACACGTGACTTCCGAGTCATATCTGTTATTTTGTATATGCTGAGATAGCTATTGTCAGCTATCGATGCGACCCTCTTTGAATGTTAGTTCTCTCCTGATTAAGATAAAATAGTTCCTGTCTTCAGTGAAAGAAAACTCTTAGGTAATCTAGTATTCCTTCAGAAGCCGGAAGAGTAGAGACTTCAGTGTTCTTTTCCAAAAATAGTTAAAAGAGATCAGGACAAAGTTTGCCTGTGCAAATTCTAGTCTTGTCACGGAAGCAAAGCTCATTCTCCTTTGGCATTTATATTTCGTAGTCGTAAAACGAGAGGTGGTTTATTGGTGGGAGGGAGTTGGTGACAAAAATTGGTGTAGGTGAGGAGGAAGACTAAGTCTTGACTGTTGTGGCTTACACTTGTTCTTCTGTTGCGTTTATCTATCTAGCTGAAGTGAGTGTCACTCTAGCCGCTGCATAAGTAATAAGGTTCTTGAGCTGTCCTTTTTCTCTGTTACTTTGCTCTAACTTTATTCTGAAGTCTTTGTCTTTACAGTGTCATATATAAAAAGGTAATAAGCATTGTTGCTCACACGAGGTTCTCTTGTTCTGTTGCCAATTCCAAGACAATTTTTTTTTGGATGAGGTTGTCAGGCCTAGTCCACTATAGGCGACCAGTGTCGCAAAATATATTGTATTCCAAATTATAAAAAAAAAAAAACGGCCTAATGATATTGTGACAATGAAGGCTGCATCTGGGATTTAATTGTGTAGGTAGGAAATGTTTTGTGAAGTTAAGTCAGGAGTTGCGTGTTTCGGGTACAATGCCAGGAGCTTTACGAATTCATATCTCTAGTTAAAACAGATTCAGTCATTTTTAGTTTCCTGAAAAGAAAACTACGTTAAGGGTTCGTTTGTCTGTCTGCACTTTTTTTCTGTCCGCACTCAGATCTTAAACGCTACTGAGGCTAGAGGACTGCAAATTGCTATGTTGATCATCCACCCTCCAATCATCAAACATACCAAATTGCGGCCCTCTAGCCTCAGTAGGTTTGATTTTATTTCAGGTTAATGTTAGCCATAATCGAGCATCTAGCAACGATATCGGCTAGGCCACCAACGGGCCGTGGTTGAAGTTTCATTAAAACCACGAAAGATAGATATATTTTCGGCGGCCGTTGATTATACTGGTGTACCAGAAAACCTCGACTGCGCCGAATACATTTTTAACTTTTTTTTTTTTTCTTTTTTTACTACTTTCTCTTATTTTCGTTATCTTGAACATCATTGTTTATCATTGTTATTATTGCCCAGTATATTTTATGCACTCTCACATGCTAGCAGAAAGATGCATTGTCCCATTCGCTACTCAACGATTGCAATAAGGAAAGAGGAAAAATAGTCAAAAAGTGTTACATGATCTCTTGCCCATCCTCGACTGGCTGTGTTCAGACTGTGAGTCGCCGCCGTCTAGTCTTAACTAATATTTTAATCTGCATAGCTTCCGAGACGGTCGTTAAAGGAGTAGTTCCGTTCCTCGCTTCCTCTGATCCTTTCTGAGGAATTTCTCTTGTCTTTAGTAAATAATATCGTAGTATAAGTAGTAAATACGTATTTGGATAGGGTATACGTATATGTAGAGAGAGAGAGAGAGAGAGAGAGAGAGAGAGAGTTGAATAGGGTAAATACGTATACATGAGAGAGAGAGAGAGAGAGAGAAATGTAATAGAGCAGGAGAAAAAATCACCTAGTTTTTGTAATCAAATCATTATATTTTTGCTATTGGCCGTTGCTATTATTTTTATATAATAAAAAATACTTAGCCACTGATAACATGATGATTGAATCGACACTTTATTTATGATACTGATAAGGGTAATGGCGATTGAACTGACCTTGATATTGTTGAGATGAGAATGGAGCATATACTATAATTTAAATTATCTTTGCCAGCGTATAATATTACCAGGTAAACGAATCCGTTTCGGGTCAAGCTGGGAGTTTAACCTTGATGGTGTTGCATCATTTTTTGGATAGGTTTCCTTCAAGGTTTAGAGCACTTTCTCCAGTGACTGACCTGAAAGGTGCTTGCGCCCCCCCCCCCCCCCCCCCCCCCCCCCCCCCCGCCCCCCCCCCCCCCCCCCCCCCCCCATCTTGTTGGTCCTAAAAAAAAAAGGAACCCTTTAGAAAAACCTCTGGCCTTTAGTTAAAAGGGGCTGGATCAAGCCTTGCCAAGAGGAATGGTGTAGATGGATCAGAATTTATTTATCTTGGTATTCCAGGACAAATAAGATATACATTTAAACTTTCGTGAAATTTATTATGGTTTTTTTATGTTGATGATTTCTTGTCTTGTTTTTATTTGTGAGTGGAAGTGCAAATCAACTCTACAGGACTTGTTTAACAGCGATTCACAAAAAAATCAACGCTAAAAAATAATAAATTACAGTGAAACCAACTGTTTTTGTTTTACATTTAATAAAAACGTAACTAAATTTCACGATTATTTTTACAAATTAGGTGATGTAATTGTTATCCTTTTTTGTGGCGTAATATTCTGAGCAATAACAAAATTTTTTGAAGAAGCATGGGTTCGAAGGAGAATTTGTCGTCTCGTTTCCTACCGGAAGTAATTATGATTACAATAAAATATAACGCCAAGTTACAAAGCATCCATATTTAAAATCGTCAAAAATAATACGAACTCATTATGGAGATGGACAATTTCCTCCAAGTCAAAAAATTAATTCGAGCACACTTATGTAAACTGACGTCAAATCCTTTATCAAAGTGAAGTGAGAGTGAAGTAATTGCGTCTAATCCGGCTTTCAACTTCTCAATGTGAAGAGAGTCTGAGGTGCACTTGACAAGCTCAGCAAGTTCTTAAGGCACAGGGAACGCTGCTTTCCCCTGTACGTGCTTCCGGATCTGAAGAGGAAAGAGGCTTTATTTTGATGAAATGACAGGTAATACCTTTTATTTATTTATTTTTTCATTAATATATTTGGATATTTCAGTCTCAAGGGAGTCTCTGACATGTCGATCTTCTTCTTTTTCTTCCCAGCTTTAACCCATTTTTATATGGGGTTGCCGTTGTGAATGTGTCGTCCCCATTAATTCCTGTCCTGTGCATCGTTCTCGTTAATACCTTTCCATAACCTATCTTCCCCTACACAATTACGCCATCTAATTCTTGGTCCTTCTTCTTTCTACCCCGCACTTCCATTTCCACCGTATGTCTTCAAACGTGATGTTCCTCTCTTCGTAACACTTGTCCATACCATCGAAGCCTTCCCTCTGACATGTCGATGTTAAGTGAAATCCTATAGTTTAAAAAACACACTTAAATGGAGTGTTCATCATTATATATATATATATATATATATATATATATATATATATATATATATATATATATATTATATATATTATATATCTATATATATATATATATATATATATATATATATATATATGTGTGTGTGTATACGTATATATATTATATATATATATATATTCATATATATATATATATATATATATATATATATATCATAAAGCCACGTAAGAAGGCGGATGGATGAACCCTGGAACTTGGAACATGTACTTTCGTAGTATATTCTACAGTGTGAACTAGAAAATGTAGAATTAAACTACGAAAGTTTCACCCGCCTACATATGTGGATTTCATGATAATCTCGAGCGCATGGACTTACGTGATACATTGAATAATATATATATATATATATATATATATATATATATATATATATATATATATATATATATATATATAATAAAATGAGACCATAAAAACACCAAAATATAGAGAAAAAGTACTATATTTCAGAGACTGCCTGTCTCCCTCTTCAGGTAGATGAATGAGAAAAGTTTACAGAAAAGGTGGTATTTATACCAAGAGGTCCATCCACAAACAAGCCATTTTAAGTCACCCCCGCTGATAATCTTCCGTTAATCTTCTTAAGGGTTGGTTGAATGAAGATGTTGTCGATCGTGTCCGAAATCCATGCTCCTTTTGAGATGTTCATTACCTGCCTCTCTTTTATTAAGGCCGATTCCATCATTTGACTCTTGTACCGGCAGTTGCTGCTATAAATTACACGTGACAAATTCCAGTTTATTCTATGGTTATGTTCATTTATATGGTTGAAAATAGCCGAGTTCTGTTGTCCATACCTAACTGACCGTTTGTATTGTATTAATCTCTTACATCGGATTTACCTGTAAATCCGATGTAAGATTGGTCACAGTCCTGGCATGGGATTTCGTATACCCCAGAGTCCTTTGGAGATGTCTTTTGTTGGACGTTAATCAGGGATTTGGCTAAGGTGTTTGGGTAAGTAAATACAAAAGGGTTCGATTTTCTGAGGGGGTTTGGTTATTCTCTTAATCGTGTCCGTAAGGTGGGGAATTATTATTTTATTGTTGGGTGTATCTCTGGTCTTGTCTTTAGGGGGTCGGTAGAAAAATTACGTTTGCTTTGTGAATTGCTTTCTCAATTATATGGTCAGGATATTTTTAAAGACGAAAGTTGCTTGCGAATTAGTTCAAATTCTTTTTCCAGGAATTCTGAGGAACAAATTCGTCAGGCTCTTAAGAACAAGTTACTAGCTACACCTATCTTGATAGTAATGTCATGATAGCTAAAGTAGTGAATGTATGAAAGTGAGAAACGTTGGTTTTCTGTATATGGTAATTTGTATTCTGTCGTATCTCTGATTATTAAAACATCAAGAAAAGGAATTTTGTTGTCTGTTTCCCATTCAACTTTAAATTTGATGCTGGGCACTAATGTGTTTAATTTCGAGAGGAATTCATTGAAATTGCCCCACCTATTATCCCAAAATGTTAGGATATCATCCACGTATCTCATCCACAGCATGTTTTTGGGTTTTATTGCATTTATTACTGTAGTTTCAAAGTATTCCATGTACAGATTGGCTAGAACAGGACTTAAAGGACTACCCATATTTACTTACCCAAACACCTTAGCCAAATCCCTGATTAACGTCCAACAAAAGACATCTCCAAAGGACTCTGGGGTATACGACAAATCCCATGCCAGGACTGTGACCAATCTTACATCGGATTTACAGGTAAATCCCCCTTCCCCAGAGATTAATACAACACAAACGGTCAGTTAGGTATGGACAACAGAACTCGGCTATTTTCAACCATATAAATGAAAACATAACCATAGAATAAAATGGAATTTGTCACGTGTAATTTATAGCAGCAACTGCCGGTACAAGAGTCAAATGATGGAATCGGCCTTAATAAAAGAGAGGCAGGTAATGAACATCTCAAAAGGAGCATGGATTTCGGACACGATCGACAACATCTTCATTCAACCAACCCTTAAGAAGATTAAAGGAAGATTATCAGCGGGGTGACTTAAAATGGCTTGTTTGTGGATGGACCTCTTGGTATAAATACCACCTTTTCTGTAAACTTTTCTCATTCTCTTTACCTGAAGGGGAGGGAGACAGCAGTCCTCTGAAATATAGTACTTTTTCTCTATATTTTGGTGTTTTTATGGGCTCCTTTTATTAGATGGAATTCTGTTGTTACAGAACATTTTTACAGTCTATATATATATATATATATATATATATATATATAATTATATATATATATATATATCTATATATAAACTTTAATTATTCAGAGCCGTTGGCAAAATGCAACACATTGCACTAAATAAATTACAATCCTTTTTGTTTTTGTTTTTTTTTTTTGCAATTAAGCTGGTTTTCATGATTTGTAGGTTCAAGGTATTGTAGATTATTCTGAATTGTTGTGTTTTTAACTTTGTCAGTGTGTTGTAATGTGGAATATAAATCCTTTTTGGTCCGTACGGTTGTGGTCTTTAAGAAATGATAGGTTGATAACTTCTAATATGAAACTGGTTTTGAAAGTGTTAACAAATAACATAAGGTGAAAAATAAATTTGAAGTCATGTTTTATTTTTGCGTACTTACGAAAAAAGGAAATATTTTTATTTTTTTATTTTTGCGAATTTATGAAGAAAGGAAATACAAAAAAACGTTTTTATTTTCGTGTACTTATGGAGAAAGAAAATAAAATATAAAAACTTTTTTTTCATGAGAGAAAATAAAAGGAAAAACCTCATTAGACTATGGAACTAAAATAATTGTTTAATTGTATTTCTCTGAAAATGAGAATAAGAAAAATTCAAGCGATCAGACACCGTAACAAACGAAATTTGAAGAAGAAACTGAGTGAGAACCGATCCAATTTATTTCCTCCTCTTCCTCTTATCAAAAGTTTCCGCAGCATCGAACGATGTTGGTTTTCTCAATGAGAAACTTCAAGGGGAAATAGATTTACTTTTGAGTGTTTTTTCTTGGCGGCATTTAGTCAGAACAAGAAAAAAATTAACAAAGTTTAATCTCTGTACGTCGTTAAATTTCTCTCTCTCTCTCTCTCTCTCTCTCTCTCTCTCTCTCTCTCTTCCGTGACGGCATTGAAGCAGAACACAAGGAAAAAGAACAAAGATTAATCTCTGGACCTTATGCAATCTTTGTGTGTGTGTTTGTGTGAGCATGAGTGTGATTGTGTGTGTGTCTGTGTGTGTGTTCCGATGATTAATTAAATTGGTGATGGGAGATGTCTTTTATGAATTGGGTAAAGTTCACTACATTCAGCCCTTTCAATGGGAAGATAACATATTTGCTTTCTGAAAGTGGCCGTGTTGGTTTTTTTGATTCCTTTTAATTAGATATGTAAATTTGTCTTTGTCTTGGCCAGGGTGGGTGTGAAGAGAGTGAGAGCGTGCTTAAGAAGGAAATAAATCTCCACAGAGGAATCAGAAGGAAAGCCTTGCATATTCGTTTGAGTATGATAGAAAAAAATGAAACAAAACGTGGTAACGTTGGAGCCTGCTGTCATGTATATATTTCAGATATATTACTTAAGTATTGAAATTTAATCTAAACTGAGATATAAAAAGGCGTTGTTTGTTTTTATAAAGAATTAACAACGAAAATGACACAGGTTTTATATATATATATATATATATATATATATATATATATTATATATATATATATATATATGTGTGTGTGTGTGTGTGTGTGTGTGTGTGTGTGTGTGTGTGTGTGTATGTGTGTGTGTGTGTGTGTGTGTATTTTTATGGTGTGGTGTGGTATTTAATTATTAATATTTCATAATATATATGGTGGTGTTTGTTTGTATAAGAATCGTGTTACGTTAGGATTTTTTGAACTTATTTAGAATTTATACATCTTTAAACTTATGTCACTTTTTAAAAGCTGCTGACTTTTTCATATTTTGGAAAAGGGTAATAAAAACATTCCAGCGAAGCAAGAGGAATAGAATGCTTTTTTTTTTTTACTAGGAATTTATGTCGCAGAATTTACAAACATATTTCTCTCATATTTTAAGTTAGTTCTTTCATTTTTCTTATATCTATTGCATAGTAATATCTTTTGCAACTAAATCAACAATTATCCGGTGATTAACAACCTCAACTTTAAATGTCAAGGATTTTGATGTCATTTATCCTTATACTTAAACAATCGACAATTATTGTCTCATTCATTAGTAAATAGAATAAAAATATTGAACACAAAACTATTTCCGTCAGTTTTCCCTACTTACAATTTTTAACTTCCTGGAAATAAATATCGTTTTTCAATTCGCAACTTCAGGATGAATTTGGATTTAGAAGTCGCTTTAGAAAATATCCAGAAAAAAAAGTAAATAAATAAAAAAAAAAGGGCTTTTTAGGCTACCTTCAATTTCCTCGATCCGAAATTTACTGTAAAATTGATTTCTAGATGAGTGGGAAGGCATAGTAGACCGTGCATTGAATATTTAGATCGGAAAAAACAATATGATGATGATGGAGAGAGAGAGAGAGAGAGAGAGAGAGAGAGAGAGAGTTTCAACACTTCCGGTCGCATGTGTCCTATCCGAAGAAATAGCTCAGTGAGCCCTTGGCAACTGAAGAATTAAAGTGTCGTAGAAAACGAGTACATATTTTTATAGTCTTCCCCCTTCTTTCCAACATCCCCCCACAACTCAACCCCACTTACAACCCCACCCCCCTCACTCTCCCACTTTGTAGATTGAGACTCTCTGTTCCGCTTGACCAAAGGTTTTGTTCTTCGCTTATCTTCAAATGGTGTCCACTTATTTCACTCTCGTTTCCTTCCTTTCTGGGATATCAGAAGACGTTTCTTAGCCACCATTAGCTGGTTGAAAATCGATGTAAAGGAAGCATTGTTTTTGGTAAATGTCTCTGATGTCGAAAGCTTTTGAAAAATGTTAAAGAGACGGTCTCAGAACAAAATTTAAATTTAATCTCAACTTCACTTCTGGAATTGGAGCAATTTAAGCTATTTGTGTTGTGGTTTGCTTTGCCTAAATTCAGTCAATTCCACGATAGGCCTATTAACAAAATCGAACTTTGTTTGTGATTTGAATATGTGTGTGCTCAGGTGCGTCCTCTGCAGGTCTGATAAATAATTAACAGTAACGGGATGGCCTCTAATCTTGATAACATAATAAATACAGCAATGTCGTTATGTCATAGCTGTAACATTCTACTATAATGAAAATTGCCATCAACTACTTTTATTGATAGAAATTCCTCTTTGTTTTCCGTATAGTAAGGAAAATCCAATAAGTTATCTGACACCCAGACATTCTCTTTCTACTATTTGTTGTTTACGTTCCAAGATGTCACATAGGGCGTAAAATTAGAACTCACTCTCTCTCTCTCTCTCTGGATGACTTCTTGGAATGACACCTAATGAAAAAATCCCCTTGAGCTCAATACGAATACAAGCCTTCGATGCTGTTTTGGATAAAAGAATCCTATAGGAACTTTTACCCTTCGTCTTCTATGGAAGAATCTTGTAATTGAAGATATTAATTGAAAAAGACGTAAGAGAAATGCTTTCCACTGAAGGCTTGAAGCTATTTAGGAAGAGGAAGAGACCGTCAGGGAGGTGTTTGTAGAGTTAGATATTAAGATTTATATCTGTATAAATCTATACATCAGGTCTGATAATTGAAAAATAATGGCACCAGATAATTCATCTTCACAGTCAATGAATCAGGAAATGAAGTATGGTACATTTTATTTTCTTGGAAAAACATTTTTTTTTTATTTTCTTTTAAAATTTTATTTATATGCTTATTTTTTTTATTTTTTGAAGGAATGGGAAAAACACCACGGACGAAGACATTGATGTTTAAGAATCTTTAATCAATTCCCTTGCTTATATCCTATCCAGAAAATTAGATCTTGGAAGAAAGTATATTTTCATTTTCTAGAAATATATGATTTTAGATAGGCAGTCACGTTTTAGAAATGGAAAAAATATGGATGAAGACAGAGATGTTCAAGGATCTTGAAACATTTCCCTTACTTATATCCTTTCAGGTAAATTAGATGTTGAAATTTAATATATTTGTAATTTTCTGGAAAATATTATTTTGCATAAGCAACTTTTTTTGAAGTACTAGGAAAAACTGTTGGTATAACAGTCTAAGAATCTTTAAGCATTTGCTTTACTTATATCCTAGCTGGAATCGTGGAAAGCGATGAAATCTAATATATTTGTAATTTTCTGGAAACATTATTTTACATAAGCATGTTTTTTTTGAAGTACCAGAAAAACTGTTGGCATGGTCAGAGGTGTTTAAGAACCTTTAAGCATTTCCTTTACTTATATCCTACCTGGTACATAGCAGTTTTTTTTTAAGTATTAGAAAAACTGTTGGTATAGCAGAGGTGTGTAAGAATCTTTTAGTATTTCCTTTACTTACATCTTAGCTGGTACATAGCAGATTTTTTTTAAGTACTAGAAAAACTGTTGGTATAGCAGAGGTTTGTAAGAATCTTTAAGCATTTCCTTTACTTACATCTTAGCTGGAATCATGGAAAGCGATGAAATTGCTTTGTTTTGCTGCAAATGAATAGCATATAAAACTTTGCTACGGATCTCGTCCCTTGATCGTGAGACTGGACCGGATCTCTTCTATTTTTATTCCTCTCCTCTTACCAGACTCTCGTAGCCATCTACATATCTACTCTCGCTGCATCTTATAGAAACGGAATCACGACGGGACCCCTCAGTCATTTGCTTCCATCCCCATCGCCATTCTCCCTTCCAGGTCGCGATACGATAAATCAACAAAAGTGCCATCCAGGCTTCCGCCTTCCAGCTGACTCAGTCAGTTGCGACGGGAGACTCGAGTCTTCTAGCCCGAATTGGATTCAACTTTCAGATCCTTTTCTCATTTTCCTCTTTATGGTTCGTCAGCATCTCGCTGTTGAGACCCTGAATTATTATATTCTGTTTGTTTGTGTGGGCCGGGGGAAGGGGGGCTGGTTTGTTTACGTAACGGAGTTACGTAACGGGGAAACAAAATGCTGACGAAGTGAGGTTAGGACCATGAAAATTGGCCGCTGGAGCGTTAAACGTTTTAAGGGAAAACTGTAGATGTTGCATTTTTGGTAATTTGTTTAATATTATTCTTTTATAAATTTTGAGGGGAAGCGAAATTCTTTTTCAAGATGAGGTCGATTTTTTTTCTTTTCTTAAACTCGTGGACTGCCACAAATTGAAGGTGGAAAGAGAATATAGCCAAGTGTATAAGTGTGATATGTATGTTACTTTGTTTAGCCACGTATGAGAAAATATACACATTTCTTGATGTACATAGTAAGATAAATGGTGTGAGTTTATTGTCATACATTTACCGTCCTCTAAAATATGAAATGTATATTTTGTATACTTATACATAATAGACATTGAGAAATTTTTATGAAATTCACCCTGTCCAGTGCTCCATATTTTTCGTGCAATTCAGGAGTTAGCGGTTCTCTTGACGTGAAGTTATGTTCATTTATTTATTCACTGCCGACGGTAGCATTGACTATATTGTGTTTTCGATCACATATAAATTTTGGCATTATTTTGTGCCAACATTACTTATATATTATTGAGAAAATGTGCAGTTGTGGTGAAGATGAAGAAGGGAGTTCGTGTCAAAATTCATGAAGTATGTTATTGTCAAAATTCATAAAGGTGGGTGTTAGTGTCAGAATTCATAAAGGTGGGTGTTTGTGTCAAAATCCATGAAGATGAGGATGAAGGGTGTTAGTGTCATGAACAAGTATGTTAGTGTCAAAATCCATGAAGATGGGTCATAGTGTCAAAACTCATAAAGATGGGTGTTTGTGTCAGAATTCATGAAGAAGGGTTAGTGTCAAAATTCGTGAAGAATGGTGTTAGTGACAATTTTTATTATTTGAAATAGGCTTGAACGAGGTGTTATGGTGAATTTATTTGAATTTACACACTTGTAAATAAATTTGCGGTCTATTAAGTAGCCAGAAATCCTCACACATCAGTTAAACTCTATGTCAGGTGTATTATCTCTTTTGAAGTTATTCCAGAAGACAGGTATAAATGAAATTTATATCTGCCAGGTATAAAACCATCTGTTTGAGCTGGTTTATGTTCTTGCGTCGCTCGCTTACTTTTTTTTTTTTTAAGCACCTCAGGCTTTTCCTTTTAACTGCGTTGCTGACTTTTCCCGAAATGTAATCTATAGGA
>NC_087209.1:15939306-15956806 GCF_015104395.2 Macrobrachium nipponense | reverse complement strand
AGTAGTGAATATATGAAAAGTGAGAACGTTGGTTTTCTGTATATGTAAATTTGTATTCGTCGTGTCTCTGATTATTAAAACATCAAGAAAAGGAATTTTGTTGTCTGTTTCCCATTCAACTTAAATTTGATGCTGGGCACTAATGCGTTTAATTTTGAGAGGAATTCATTAAAATTACCCCACTTATCATCCCAAAATGTTAGTATGTCATCCACGTATCTCATCCACAGCATGTTTTTGGGTTTTATTGCATTTATTACTGTAGTTTCAAAGTATTCCATGTACAGATTGGCTAAAATAGGACTTAAAGGACTACCCATACTACACCCGAATTTTTGCTTGTAGAATGATTCCCGAATGAAAATACGTTATTAGATGCACATAATTCAACTAACTTTATTATTTTGTCAAGTGCCAAGGAAATGATCTGAATAAGGGGATAATTTTTCCTTAAAAACTGAAGAACGTCCTGTACTGGTACTTTTGTGAATAGGGAGTCTACGTCAAGGCTTAAAATTTTATGTTGTGAAGTGGTATAGTGCTTCTCTGAATTTGTGACAAAAGTCTTCCGAATGTTTGATGTGACTGGGAGAAAAAGTGCCTAAAAATAAAAAGGAAAAGGAAAGGAGGCCAGCTAACCATTTAGAAATTTTGTAATTGAAAGCTCCGGCGCATGAAACGATGGGTCTGAATGGAAGATTGTCTTTGTGAGTTTTGGGAAGACCATAAAAGTAGGGTAATTTTAGGATTAATTACTTTAAATTTCTCTAATAGTTCAATACTCTTTTTGTCTTGGCCAATTAATCTTCTTTCCGCAAAAAATTCTGTGGGAACGTTCTGGAGGGGATTTTTCGTCAGTTTTTCGTATTTGTGTCGCTAAGGAGCTGGTTGATTTTGTCGAGGTAGAAGTCTTTGTCCATTATTACAATTTTGCCGTCTTTGTCGGATCTACTTATTATAAATCTAACTTTTTAGCGAGTGGATGGCTATCATGAATCTGCGGGGAACAGGATATTTCTTATGAAGGTCAGTTTAAAGCATTTAGTAACACTCCTTTAAACATATCTCTTCACGGCTGTAGTTTTGTCAGATATGAATTTATCAAAAGCCACTATGAAGTCTAGGTTGTTTTTTGCGGTCTGGCATTAGGGCAAAGGATAAGCCTAAATTTAAAACTAAATGTTGATTTACAGTAAGGGGGTGTTGGATAAGTTTAAAACTTTGTCTTGTTGTTCAAGATTATTCCATGCGCTATTATCTATTAGGTTATTTAACTTGCGTAAAAGTCTGTTGGAATGAGTCACGCTATTATAGGCAGCAATGTCGGAACAGAATGAAATCAGATACCTGTATACGTGGTCGTAGTGAGGAGGCGAAGATTAGATTGAGTTCCGTATATCACTCTGCGTAGCACGAACATGTCGTTTCTCGTATTGGTGATTCTTTCTTTCCAGGAAAATCTTGTGTGATAGAGGGAAGGGGTTTGATTGCAGGAGTCCAATCTGCCCGAATCCGTACATTTTTGAAGTACTTGTTCTTTGAGCATTCTTCCAAAAAAGTGTTTTGGTTTTTCAGCCGGTGTAGTCTGTTCAGTTCTTTTCAAACTTGCGGAAAACTGGCTTGACTTCTGGAAGAGAGTGAAGAATATCGTGGAAAGGCGGTTGAATTCCATAATGGGCTGACAATGACTGGTAAAAGTGTTCTGTAACAACAGAATTCCATCTAATAAAAGGAGCCCATAAAAACACCAAAATGTAGAGAGAAAAGTACTATATTTCAGAGACTGCTGCTCTCTCTTCAGGTATATGAATGAGAAAAGTTTACAGAAAAGGTGTATTATACCAAGAGATTCGTCCACAAGTAAGCCAATTTAGGTCACCCCCGTGATAATCTTCCTTTAATTTCTTAAGCGTTGGTTGAATGAACACTGCGTCGACGATGTCTGATGTCCATTCCCTTTTGAGATGTTCATTACCTGCTTCTCTTTTTATTAAGGCCGATTCCATCATTTGACTCTTGTACCGGCAGTTGCTGCTATAAATTACACGTGACATATTCAGTTTATTCTATGGTTATGTTCATTTATATGATTGAAAATAGCCGAGTTCTGTTGTCCATACCTAAACTGACCGTTTGTGTTGTATTAATCTCTGGGGAAGTGATTTACCTGTAAATCCGATGTAAGATCGGTCACAGTCCTGGCATGGGATTTCATATACCCCAGAGTCTTTGGGCGATATCTTTTTTTGTGTTGGACGTTAATCAGGGAAGATTATCAGCGGGGGCGGTGACTAAATTGGCTTACTTGTGGACGAATCTTTCTTGGTATAAATACCACCTTTTCTGTAAACTTTTCTCATTCATATACCTGAAGAGAGAGACAGCAGTCTCTGAAATATAGTACTTTTCTCTCTACATTTTGGTGTTTTTTTATGGGTGGGGGCTCCTTTTATTAGATGGAATTCTGTTGTTACAGAACACTTTTACCAGTCATTGTCAGCCCATTATGGAATTCAACCGCCTTTCCACGATTCTTCACTCACTTCCAGAAGTCAAGCCAGTTTTCCGCAAGTTTGAAAAGAAACTGAACAGACTACACCGGCTGAAAAACCAAAAACACTTTTTGGAAGTAAGATTAATTGGCCAAGACAAAAAGAGTATTTGAACTATTAGAGAAATTTAAAGTAACTTAATCCTAAATTACCCTACTTTTATGGTCTTCCCAAAACTCACAAAAGACAATCTTCCATTCAGACCCATCGTTTCATGCGCCGGAGCTTTCAATTACAAAATTTCTAAATGGGTTAGCTGGCCACCTCCTTTCTCCTTTTTTAGGCACTTTTCCTCCCAGTCACATCAAACATTCGGAAGACTTTTGTCACAAATTCAGAGAAGCACATATACCACTTCACAACATAAAACTCTTTTAAGCCTTGACGTAGACTCCCTATTCACAAAAGTACCAGACAGGACGTTCTTGCAGTTTTTAAGGGAAAAATTATTATCCCCCTATTCAGATCATTTCCCTTTTGGCACTTGACAAAATAATAAAGTTAGTTGAATTATGTGCATCTAATAACTATATTTTCATTCGGGGAATCATTCTACAAGCAAAATTCGGGTGTAGTATGGGTAGTCCTTTAAGTCCTTTTTATTTTAGCCAATCTGTACATTGAAATACTTGAAACTACAGTAATAAATGCAATAAAACCCAAAAACATGCTGTGGATGAGATACGTGGATGACATACTAACATTTTGGGATAATAAGTGGGGTAATTTTAATGAATTCCTCTCAAAATTAAACGCATTAGTGCCCAGCATCAATTTAAAGTTGAATGGGAAACAGACAACAAAATTCCTTTTCTTGATGTTTTAATAATCAGAGACACGACAGAATACAAAATTTACCATACTAGAAAACCAACGTTCTCACTTTCATATATTCACTACTTTAGCTATCATGACAATGCTATCAAGATAGGTCTAGCTAGCAACCTATTCTTAAGAGCCTTACGAATTTGTTCCCCAGATTTCCTGGAAAAAGAATTTGAACTAATTAGCAAGCAACTTTCATCTTTAAAGTATCCTGACCATATAATTGAGAAAGCAATTCAAAAAGCAAACGTAATTTTCTACCGACCCCCTAAAGACAAGACCAGAGACACACCAACAATAAAATAAAAATTCCCCACCTGGAGACGATTAAGAGAGTAACTCACACCCTTGGGAAAGGAAAATCCAACCCTTTGCATTTACTACCACCCAAATACCTTAGCCAAATCCCTGATTAACGTCCAACAAAAGACATCGCCCAAAGACTCTGGGGTATATGAAATCCCATGCCAGGACTGTGACCGATCTTACATCGGATTTACAGGTAAATCACTTCCCCAGAGATTAATACAACACAAAACGGTCAGTTAGTATGGACAACAGAACTCGGCTATTTTCAATCATATAAATAAACATAACCATAGAATAAACTGGAATATGTCACGTGTAATTTATAGCAGCAACTGCCGGTACAAGAGTCAAATGATGGAATCGGCCTTAATAAAAGAGAAGCAGGTAATGAACATCTCAAAAGGGAATTGGACATCAGACATCGTCGACGCAGCGAGTGTTCATTCAACCAACGCTTAAGAAGATTAAGAAGATTATCAGCGGGGGTGACCTAAATTGGCTTACTTGTGGACGAATCTCTGGTATAAATACCACCTTTTCTGTAAAACTTTTCTCAACTCATATACCTGAAGAGAGAGACAGCAGCTCTGAAATATAGTACTTTTCTCTCTACATTTTGGTGTTTTTATGGGCTTCCTTTTATTAGATGGAATTCTGTTGTTACAGAACACTTTACCAGTCATATATATAGATATATATATATATATATATATATATATATATATATATATATATATATATATATATATATATATATATATATATAAATCTCTCTCTCTCTCTCTCTCTCTCTCTCTGAATGAACAGTAAAACCTGCTCTAGAGATAAATGAGCACACGATGTCTCCTCGGATGGACTAACAAGTCTTGGAAACATCCTAATCCTTGTAACTCTCTCTCTCTCTCTCTCTCTCTCTCTCTCTCTCCTCTCTCTCTCTCCTTCAACTTTGGCCTTCATTAATTATCTGTCTCCTTTAGGCTAGCAATGGAACTTGCTTAGCTTGACTATCAAAATACCAAGATACCATAAATTTTCTTTGCTATTGATAGCAACTAACAATGATTATCCTAAAGGAGCTTGATGTACACATTACATTATCTTAACTTAATCAGAAGAAGACGTTCAAGGCAAAAAATCCTATAAAACTAACTGGAACATTTTTATTCTGATTTAATGTACTTTTATGTAACTGTTACAGTATGAAAATTAGCGTTAATTACTTTTTGTAGTTTATAATCTAACAGAAGTGTGGGTTATGTATTTGATTTCCCTGGAACGTGTTTTACGCAGATTTTTTTTTTTATCAAGCACGCTTCTGCAATACATTTTCTTAACCTTACATATCATATCATGTCGTTTTCATTGTTGCATTTATTATTTGACGACATTATTGACTCCGTTATTGTTTTTAAATTGCCACAGTTTCTTCGTTACACATCTTTGAGAGGCACAGTATTTAATTGTTGTCATTATCATCCGTATTAAACAGTATTATTTACATTTGTGTTCTAATGGTGCGTTCACACCAAATGCGTCACCTTACATAGAAATGGGGTTGTTAGGATTTTCTACTTTATTTCTATATTGCATTTCAATTTACGAATCAAGTTATGTTCCAATAAACGTGTACTCCTTTATATTTTATTTTCACTTTTATATAGGACAAAATTTTATATAATTAAATTTCGTTTTACCTTTTCTTTGTTTGCATATGATGTAAATTTAAAATCTCAAAACTTACCTGTAGTTTTTGAAAATCATTATGGTTGAGTAGCTGATTATTATATATAATATATATTATTTCTCTTGATGTCTCGGCTAATTCATTTAGAATTATCTATATCTTTTTGTTATCTTGTTACAGTTAATAAAAATAAAACTTAGCTTAGAAAAATGGCTATTTTTTGCTCAGTTCCAATTGCCCGCCTGTAGTTAGTATTATTTTTCTTATAGACAAAAAGGTAAATAAAGGAAAATCCCTAAATTTTAATAGATAAGATGATAAGAGACCAGACGAAAAACATCCGTACTGCAAAAAATTCCTTCTTGTTCTTATAAACTTGAGAGCTAAAAAGATCCAGTAAGAGAGAGAGAGAGAGAGAGAGAGAGAGAGAGAGAGAGAGAGCAGAGAGAAGAGAGAGAGAGAGAGAGAGAATAAATTGCAGCAAATTTATAACACCTAGAGACAAGGCATGATTAGAAATCTTTCAGAATGTTTCCTGCTATATTTTGATAAATCGAAATATCTCTTGTAAAATATTGAAAATCAAGGAAAAAGTGAGAGATACAGTGGAGAGTATATGAACTGAGTATTCCAGTTTGAAGAAAATTGGCAGCAGCTGTTGTGGGACGTTGTTGTCCAGATTTTGTTCGAAATACGGAGAGAAGTCTAACGCAAGGATAGTCATCTTGTGTATAGGCTGCCTATTCACTTGTGGACTCTATTGTGAAGTTCAGGTTGGAAAACTCAACAGGAACGAGCTGAGGTGCCTTCTAGAGGAACGAAATCATCGCTTCAAGAGGCTGGATAGGAAGCACGGTGTCCAGGGTGAACGGAACGAGCAGATGGAAGATGATGTTTGACAGCTGCGAGGAGTGAAGGATAAATTGGTTTGGCAGCTGAAGAACCTCCAGGGGAATTACAGATGCCTGGAAAAGGACAACAGGCGTCCCGGGACAGGTGGGCAAGGCCCGCCACTCGTCACGGGCAGGCGTCCCGGGACGGGGAGGCGAGGCCCTCCAGGCATCCCGGGACGCGCGGGCGGGGCCCGCCAGGCGTCACGGGACGAGCAGGCGAGGCCCACCAGGCGTCCTGGGACGGGCAGGGGAGACCTGCCAGGTGTCCCGGGACTGGCGGGGGAGACCCGCCAGGCGTCAAGGGATGCATGGGCGAGGCCCACCATGCGTCCCGGGACGGTCGGGGGAGACCCGCCAGGCATCCCGGAACGGGCGGGTGAGACCCGCCACGCATCCCGGGACGGGCGGGCGAGGCCTGCCAGGTGTCCCAGGACAAGTGAGCGAGGCCCGCCAGGTGTCCCGGGACGGGTGGTCGAGGCCCGCCAGGCGTCCTGGGACGGGTGGGCAAGGCCCTGCAGGTATCCTGGGGCGGGCGGGTGAGGTCCGCCATGCGTCCCGGGACGGGCAGGTGGGAGCCGCCAGGCGTCCCGGGGCGGGCGGGCGAGTTCCACCTAGGCTCCCGACACTGGGCTTGGCGAGACTCAGCAGGTGTCTCGGGACACGTGGCCGGGCAAGGCCCGCCAGGCATCCTGGGGCGGGCGGGTGATGTCCGCCAGGTGTCCCGGGCAGGCGTCCTGGGATGGGTGGGAGAGGCCCGCCAGGTGTCCCGGGACGGGTGGGCGAGGCCCGCCATGGCGTCCTGGGGCGGGTGGGAGAGGTCGCCATGCGTCCCGGAACGGGCATGTGGGAGCCGCAGGCGGGGCTCCCGGGGCGGTTTCGGCGCCCGGGAGTTGGCCACTAGGCGTCCCGGGTGGACACGTGTCTGCGTGAGGGCTCAGCCCATTGTGTCTCGGGACACATAGGCGGGTCGGAGGCCCGCCAGGCAGTCCCGGGGCGGGCGGGTTGAGTCCACAGGGCGGCTCCACTGGTGACTGGGGCGAGCGAGCGCAGCCCGCCAGGCGTCTTGGGAGACGTGGCGGGCAAGGCTCGGCAGGTGTCCTGGGACGGGCGGGCAAGGCCCGCCAGGCGTCCCGGGACGGGCGGGTGTTACGGACCAATTCTTAAATACTTGAAAAGTACTGCCGCCAGATTCAGGCGCATAACATATTTGATTTAATGTCCTTTTTATCACATTATATTTATATAGCTTTAGCTGTAATAATAATGATCTTCAGCAGAAACATTAGAGTGGAATAATAAAACATACGAAAACATTTTAAATAATTATTAACAAAAGAAAACCCAATAAACAAACTTATTAATGAAAACGTTACAAAACAATCCAAGTGAAAGTTACAATAGTTAACTAGGCAATGAAATTCTGAAGTTACAGTTTCTTCAGTTTCTTAAACGGAGGTGAGGCAAGTATTATATAATTAATAAATACTGATCCAAACAAATGATCAGGGGGACACCCCACGGGGAACATCTGCAAGAGGGACAAAATCACGTGTTGCTACCAACAATCAACAACAGGGCTAACTTCCTCGTTGAGACTAATCCTCATTAACTATACATCGTCCGGGAATATATGCCGTGCAAGTTCATTGAAGCATTCAGCTTCCACAAAGCGCGCTTTCTCCATAAATTCGCTACCCTCGTAGCCAACGATGCACGATTCCCAGGTCGACCACCGAAGTATAGCCAAAATCACGCTCGCAACACACAACTACTAGAACGTCCACCCTCTTCTACTGCAGAGTTCCGTGTCCTAGCCTGAAGTATACCTCACGCCTCCTCCTAACCGTCACCTGCCTGTAACAGTAATATTGACATATAATTAGGGAACTATGGTATTTGTAGAATAGGTAATAACCCAAAGCAGTAGTTTTGGAAAGAACTATTTCCTACAAACTATCACGGGATCGTAACACCCCCACCCTTAACAAAAAAATCACATTGATTTTATGTAAAGTGAATGCTAGCAAGCAAAATAACCTTAGTAGCAATATAACCTGCAGATTTCTTTCCAAACCCTATCTCCGTAAAGAAAAACAAAGTTGTACACAATAACTCCTTTACAATAGTCAAGTAAAGTATATAATCTACAGACTAAACAAAACATAGGGAACCTTACAAAAATTTCCAATAGAAAAGAAAGCAAATAATTACATATACAAAGCAAATATGCGGGAATAACAACATTACACTCTAGACAGGGCATCTGGTATTTTATTATCTTTCCCAGGAATGTGAATAATTTCCAAAATTATTAATCCTGCAAAAACATTGCCCAGCGGGTAAGTCTACGATTTTTATTATTGAACTGCTGGATGTATTTCAGTGGATTGTGATCTGTATATACTATAACTTTACCACTCTGAGCACTAATATATGCCTCGAAATGCAGAAGAGCTAATATAAGAGCAAGAGCCTCTTTTTCTATCACTGAATACTTAACCTGATGCTTGTTTAACTTCTTAGAAAAATATGAAATCGGATGACTTACTCCATCCTCACACACCTGCAGCAGAACAGCACCTACCCTTGATCCGAGGCATCTACCGCAAGGCTAAAAGGAAGTTCAAAGTTTGGTGGCCCTGAGAACAGGACAAGAAGTCAATACACTTTAACGATTTCAAATGATTCTTTACATTTGTCATCCCACACAAATTTGGAATGCTTTCTCAACAAGTTGGTTAAAGGTGCAACAACATCGGAATAATTAGCAACGAAACGGCTGTAGTAACCAGCCATTCCCAAGAATCTTTGCAATTCCTTCTTTGATGAAGGCACAGGGAATTCTTTGATCTTTGCAACATTAACCTCTTTAGGAAGTGCTTCACCTTTCCCAACTACATGACCCAAAAATGTTACAGTAGCTTCACAAAAGACAGATTTACTGAGATTAATCACCAAACCAGCATTGGACAGAGCAGTTAACAATTCCTCCAAAATCAACAGATGGGTTTCAAAGTCATTAGAATAAACTATTATATCATCAATATAAACAATACAATTTTTTATTCCCCGAGTAACCATGGCCATTAATCGTTGAAAAGTGGCAGCGGCGTTCCGCATGCCAAAGGGCATCACTTCGAATTGATACAAACCATCAGCTGTCACAAATGCCGATACCTCTTTTGCTCGATTAGTCAAAGGGACCTGGTAATATCCTTTTAGGAGATCAATTTTCGTAATGAACTTTGAATTTCCTACCTTATCAATGCAATCGTCAAACACGCGGAATAGGAAAAAGAATCTGCCTTTCGTTGCTTGTTGACCTTGCGATAATCAATGCATAATCGACTTTGTCCATTCTCCTTTGCAACAACTACAATTGGTGAGCTCCACGAACTGCTGCTGGGTGTAATTAAATTATTAGTTAGCAAATAGTTTATTTCCTTTTCAACAAATTCTTTCTTAACAGGATTTAATCGATAAGGGGCTTGCTTAATTGGCGTTTCACACTCCAATTCGACATCATGCTGTAATAAAGTGGTCCTACCTGGTGTATCTCTAACAGTCTCGGGAAACTTCATTAACACTTTCCGTAATCCATTAATTTGGTTAGTACTCAGGATAGGACTTCTACACACATTAGGTAACAAAACAGAATTATTACCCGGCCAAGCAAATTCTTTCTCCGAAGTTACACATTTCGAATTAACCTCCTCTGAAACAGACAAAACCACTGCTTTCTCTCGCTCAAAGTACTTTTTTAACATGTTTAATATGATATTGCAAATTACGATCAGGAAGCTTAATAATGTATTCAAATAATTCACTTTGCTTAAAACTTCAAAGGGTCCCAAAAACTTATTCTGTAACGAACCTCTTACACCCTGTGACAAAACCACAAGTACTTTATCTCCAGGAACAAAGAATCTTTCCTTACTTTTTAAATCATACAGAGACTTCATCTTACTTTGACTCTTCAGTAAATTACTCTTTGCTATTTCCCACATTTCGTAAAGCTTGCCCTTACCATCATGAATGAAATCAGCAATATTCACTTCGCTCGGCCCATTACCTTCCCAAAACTTCTCTTAACAAGTCTAATGGACCTCTTACTTTATGAGCAAACACCAAGTTGAATGGAGCAAAACTTGTCGACTATTTGGCATAGAGCGTACTGCAAACAACAAATAAGGAAGATATTCTTCCCACAAACCAACCTTTTCATTGCACATCTTCCGAATCATTGCCTTCAAAGTTTGGTGGAACCTTTCCACAATCCCTGTGACTCTGGATGGTATGGAGTAGATGATTTTATGCTCAATTCCAAAATTCTTAAACTGCTGCAGCAATAATTTGGATAAAAAATTTGTTCCACGATCAGACTGGATGGTTTTAGGAAGACCAAACCTAGAAAAAATAAGTGATCAAATGTTTGGCAATGACCCTAGCTTTCTGGGACTTTAGAGGGATAGCCTCGGGATATCTAGTTAACCTGTCTATGATAGTTAGTACATACTCAGACCTACTTTCGAACGAGGTAAGGGACCACTACATCAATGACTACATGTTCGAATGGTTCTCCTAAGGAAGGAATGGGAGAAAGGGGAGCCTTAGGAATTACCATATTAGGTTTACCAGAAATTTGGCATTGGTGACACGTCTTACAATATTTCTTGACATCTCTTTTCAGACCTTTCCAATAGAAATTTTTCCTAACCCTGTCAAAGGTTTTAGTAATACCCAAGTGACCAGCAAACAAATCATCATGACGCTTTCTTAATATACCATTTATCTGAATTTAGAAGGTACAACAATTAACCTATGCTTCAACAATTTCCCTCTCGTTTTCGATAGGAACAATTACTTTATAAAGAACTTCATTATCCACTTCATAATCCACTCCTTTGTACCCTCTTCCAACTTAATTTTAATATTTTTAATCTCCAAGTCCTCATTTGAACCTTTACTAAGTCATCTCTATTCCAATTCATTACTTCTTCAGAGCAAATAGATTTATTGTTACTTACGTGCACCAATGAATCTGCATTAAACAAACTTCCCAAGTCAGGATGCTCAACTTCAAAATCGGTACTTTTACCTGACCTAGTTGTCACAAGCACAGTTTCAGGTTTGAGTACTAACACCTTGTGGATTGATAAAAACTGTAGGATTACAGCTTACTTTACCTTGAGCAAGATCATTTGCCAAAACAACATCAACCTCAGGTATGGGGAGAGTATCAACAACTGCAAACTTAGACTCGCTGGCAACAATGTCTGAAAAAAAATATAGTTCAACTACCGGACAAGATATCCACTCGTTCCAACACCTTAATAATAAGCTTATGCTCATTCAACCACTTACTGCCCCCTGGAATGGCTTTCCGTAGAATTAAAGATTGAGAAGACCCTGTATCTCTAAGTACATTGACATTATGACCCTCTTGCCAATTTTCAAGTGTGCTGATTTTACCTTGAGATTTAAACCACTTAAAGTCGTCATCCACTACCTGTTTATCATTAACGAGCATGACAGAATCCTTCTTAGGACACTTAGCAGCTATATGCCCATTTTTCCCACAACGAAAGCAAGTTACCCTGCCCTGGTACTTAGATTTAAAAAATAAAATGGGGCTTTTGGGGAGAAAGCAGGACCACTCTTAACTTGATTACCATCATTAGCAGTTACATTAACCCCTGTAGTCAAATTTACCAGTATTTCATAAGCAATTATATTTACCTAAAGAACAGCAGGCTTAGAATAACTACGGTGTGTGTAACACGTACTCATCAGCTAACCGAGCAGCACTCGCTAAATTGTCAATTTTCTTTTCATTTAAGAAAATACAAAGGTCCTTTATGGTAAACTTGTGCCATTAAAATTTTCCAATAAAGATTAAACTGACAACAATTTAGCATACTCACTCTTGACATCGCTGGATCTCAACCAATTTTCAAAATGCTTCTCCATTTCACGAGAAACAAACTCCACAAAAGTTTGATTGGAGGATTTTCGACTGTCACGAAACTTTACTCGTAGGCTTCAGGAACCATCTCATAAATCCTTAAAATGGCTTCTTTCACTTTAGCATAATCTTGACTATCTTCCAACGACAGAGAAGCCCAAGCCTTTAGAGCCTTCCCGGAAAAAGCAGTCTGAGCCATGAATGCCCACCTATCCTCACTCCACTTGAAAATTTGCCGCCTACCTCTCAAAGCTATGAAAAATTCTACGACGTCACTCGTCGTCAAACTTTGGTACGTACTTCAACATACGGGGAATCTTCATTACCAGAAATAGGAGATCGGGAACCAACCCGTCAACCTGGCCAATTCCAGCCTCGATGATCACGTTTCTTCTGCTGTTCATTTTCTAACTGCTTCATACTCAAGTTCATGTTTCACCAGTAAAGCCGGTTTCTGTTTCATTCTTCAAACTCTAGTTTTTTTTCTAAAACTGCTTGCATACTAAGTTCATGTTCCCACAGCCGCTTCTGTTCATCTTCAAACTCAAGTTTTTTTCAAATCCAGTTTGCAGTGAAGTTTCACTACCTCACAGTCTTCGTCGATTTCTTTTCCTCTAAAAGCTTGAAGTCAACGTCCACTCCATCCGGAGCAAAATGCGCTATGATACCTTTCCTTATGTCATCATTAGTACTACTAACAGTAAAACTCCAACTGTAAATAATCCGACACAACCAGCAGTTCCGAGTTTTTAATATTAAACAATTTACTACGCCAATCGTCTCTCCTAAGAAAACGAGTGGCATCGTCATTAGTTTCAATTTCCATGTTTTTACCATTAATTACACCATCCAACCTAATGACACTGCTGAAGATCCCGCTGAGGATGCCACAAATATGTTACGGACCAATTCTTAAATACTTGAAAAAGTTTACTGCCGCCAGATTCAGGCGCAATAAACAATTTAATTTAATTTAATGTCCTTTTATCGCATTATCTTTATATAGCTTTAGCTGTAATAATAAGGATCTTCAGCAAAAGAAAAATTTAGGTTAGTGGAATAATAAAACATACGAAAACATTTTAAATAATTATTAACAAAAGAAAACCCAATAAACAAACTTATTAATGAAAACGTTACAAAACAATCCAAGTGAAAGTTACAATAGTTAACTAGGCAATGAAATTCTGAAGTTACAGTTTCTTCAGTTTCTTAAAACGGAGGTGAGGCAAGTATTATATAATTAATAATACTGAATCCGCTATGATCAGGGGGACACCCCACGGGAACATCTGCAAGAGGGACAAAATCACGTGGTTGCTACCAACAATCAACAACAGGGCTAACTTCCTCGTTGAGACTAATCCTCATTAACTATACATCGTCCGGGAATATATGCCGTGCAAGTTCATTGAAGCATTCAGCTTCCACAAAGCGCGCTTTCTCCATAAATTCGCTACCCTCATAGCCAACGATGCACGATTCCCAGGTCGACCACCGAAGTATAGCCAAAATCACTCGGTTCGCAACACACAACTACTAGAACGTCCACCCTCTTCTACTGCAGAGTTCCGTGTCCCCCGCCTGAAGTATACCTCACGCCTCCAACGTCACCTGCTGTAACAGTAATATTGACATATAATTAGGGAACTATGGTATTTGTAGAATAGGTAATAACCCAAAGCAGTAGTTTTGGAAAGAACTATTTCCTACAAACTATCACGGGATCGTAACAGCGGGCGAGGCTCGCCAGGCGCCCTGGGATGGGCGAGCGAGGCCCGCCAGGCGTCCTGGGGCGGGCGGGTGAGGTCCGTAAAGGCGTCCCGGGACGGGCAGGTGGGACCCTGCCAGGCGTTCCGGGGAGGGCGGGCGAGTTCTGCCAGGCGTCCTGGGACACGTGGCGGGCGAGGCTCAGCAGGTGTCCTGGGACGGGCGGGCGAGGCCCGCCAGGTGTCCCGGGACAGGCAGGCGAGGCCCGCCATGCATCCTGGGGCGGGCGGGTGAGGTCCGCCAGGTGTCCCAGGATGGGCAGGTGGGACCCGCCAGGTGTCCCGGGGTGGGCGGGCGAGTTCCGCCAGGCATCCCGGGTCACGTGGCGGGCGAGGCTCGGCAGGTGTCCTGGGACATATGGCGGTGAGGCTCGGCAGGTGTCCCGGGACGGGTGGACGAGGCCGCCATGTGTCCTGGGACTGGTGGGCAGGTGAGGCTCGTCACGTGTCCTGGGACGCGCGGACAAGGCTTGCTACATTTCCCATGACGGTTGGGCAGGTGAGGCTCGCCAGGTTTCTCAGGAGGGGTGTTCGAGGATCACCAGCACCCTGGGAATGGGCGGGCGAGACTCGCGAGGTGTCACGGGACCTGTAGCGGGCGAGGTTCGCCTGGTGTCCCGGGACACGTGGCGGCCGAGGCTCAGCAGGTTTCCCAGGACACATGGCGGGTGAGGCTCTGCAGGTGTCCTGGGACGGGCGGGCAAGGCCCGCCATGTTTCCCGGGACTGGCGGGCAGGTGAGGCTCACCAGATGTCTTGGGACGCGCGGACGAGGCCTGCTACATGTCCCAGGCATTGTGGGCAGATGAGGCTCGCCAGGTTTCTCGGGACCGGTGGGTGAGGTTTGCCAGGTACTCCGGGAACTGGCGGGAGAGACTCGCGAGGTGTCTCGGGAAAGGTGGGGGATTCTAGCCTGGTGTCCCGGGAACGGGAGGGCAAGGCTCGCTAGGTGTCTCTGGACGGGTGGGAGAGCCTCCCCGTGTCCCGGGAATAGGGTTAGGCTCGCCATGTGTCCAGGGAACGGGCCGGGTGAAGCCCACAGGTACTTACTGGGCCGGGAAACTGGCGGGAGAGACATCGCGATGGTGTCCTCGGGAAACGGAAAGGGTGGGGTTGGATTCTAGCCAGGTGTCCCGGGAACGGGAGGGCAAGGCTCGCTAGGTGTCTCTGGACGGGTGGGAGAGCCTCCCCAGTGTCCCGGGAATGGGCGGGCGAGGCTCGCCATGTGTCCAGGGAACGGGTGGGTGAAGCCCCCAGGTATCCCAGGACAGGCGGGTGAGGCCTGCCAGGTGTCTTGGGATGGGCGGGCGAGGCTCGCCAGGTGTCCCGGGACACGTGGCGGCAGAGGCTTGGCAGGTGTCCCGGGATGGGCGGGCAAGGCCCACCATGTGTCCTGGGACTGGTGGTCCGGTGAGGCTCGCCAGGTGTCCTGGGATGTGTGGGCGAGGCCTGCTACATGTCCCAGGACGGGTGGGCAGGTTAGGCTCGCCAGGTTTCTCGTGACGGGTGGGCGGAGTTTGCCAGGTACCCCGGAAACGGCCAGGCGAGACTTGTGAGGTATCTCAGGACACGTGGAGGGTGAGGCTCGCCAGGTGTCCCAGGACATGTGGTGGGCGAGACTTGAGGTTTCCTGGGACACGTGGCGGGTGAGGCTCGACAGGTGTCCCGGGACGGGCGGGCAAGGCCCGCCATGTTTCCCTCGACTGGGTCGGGCAGGTGAGGCCCGCCTAATGGGTCCGGGACGTGCGGGCGAGGCCCGCTACATGTCCCAGGACGGGTGGGCAGGTGAGGCTCGCCAGGTTTCTTGGGACGGGTTGGTGAGGTTCGCCACGTACCCAGGGAATGGGCGGACGAGACTCGCGAGGTGTCTCGGGACAGGTGGGGAAGGCTAGCCAGGTGTCCCAGGAATGGGAGGGCGAGGCCCGCCAGGTGTTCCCTTTCCCGGGACACCTGGCCGGTCTTGCCCGCCCGTTCCAGGACACCTGGCGGGCCTCCCCCACCCTTCCCAGGTGTCTTGGGATGGCCGGGTAAGGCACGCCATGTGTTACGGCGGTGTCCTGGGATGGGTGGGCGAGTCACGCTAGGTGCCCGGGGGAACGGGTGGGAGAGGCCTACCAGGTGTCCCAGAATGGGCGAGGCCTGCCAGATGTCCTGGGACGGGCAGGTGAGGCCCGTCAAGGTGCCCCAGGATGGGCGAGGCCCACCAGGTGTCCTGGGATGGGCAAGCGAGGATCTCCAGGCATCCATGGATGGGGGGGCGAGGAACGCCAGGTGTCCCAGGACTGGCGTTATAGGCCCGTCAGGTGTCCCGGTACAGGCGGGCGAGGCCCGCAATTGTTCAACTCGACGCGACGAGTTTGTTGTGAATGCACCGTTGTTGTTTGTTATTACACTTATAAAAGTAACTACCTTTAGGTTACTCTTTCTCTCTCTCTATCTCTCTCCATTTTCCTTACTGTACGTCTAAAGGACCAGCATAAGATATAGATAAATAGAAAATATATCATAAATGAGTTATACGTAGGGGTATCACTTCCAGTCAAGGATTCCATAGTTCCCCCCAATCCTCCCCATCCTCTTTAGCAATGTGACACTCATTACAGCGATTACACGGTAGATTCGTCTGTCCACATCGCTGCAGGTTATTCCGAGACTTATTGTCAATTAAAGACACGAGGTAGGTTCTTAAGCAAATTATCTAATTCCTGTTATAAAACGATAATCATCCTGTGCTCTCTTGCTAGTGAGAACATCCAGTCTTGCGACGTATTCGTTGGAATGATAACTATAACAATATAGTGGTTATTATTTATTGATGATGGTGTAATACACCGCTCTAAAGCCTAGTGAGAGGAAGAAGTTTTTTGGGTACATGAAAGAGAAATTGCGAGGAAAAAAGAAAAAAAAAAATTAGATATTACATATGACGATTCGGTCGTAATGACCAATTAGGGCTGCGAAAAATATAGAATGTTGAGTGGTACGTATTAGAATTCTTGCTGAAGCAAATATAGGTTTTGAAAATATTGTGAAATATTTATTATCGCTATTTTGAGACAAAATTAAAATTTGCGATGCAAGAACTGTTGGAAGAGTTGAGAAATAGTATTAGAGTGTGATGGAAACTAGAGTGAGATAAACGTAATATACATTAAGTAATGAGTAGGTATGAGACAGAGGGTGTTTAGGGAAATGCAAAAAAACCTATGAGAAATTTTGTAAAGTCTTTGTCCCTAAGAGTAACTGGATTTTCTCTTCTCATTCGGACGCGGAACTTATTATGAAAACGGCGAAGGTATTTGTATTGTTTCTAATTTCATTTTTTTTACTTCTATGCTAAGTAAATACACATTTAAATTTTGGATGTTTATGCGCAAGAATTTTATAAAACCAAAGCTTAAAATTTGAATGAATTTACATAAAACGTAATTTAACCATATTTGTGGTGTTCTGTATGAAATAATAGGTGGAAAAAATCTGATGTTGAAAATGTGCCCTAAAGCT
>NC_087209.1:15921806-15934306 GCF_015104395.2 Macrobrachium nipponense | reverse complement strand
AAAAGTGACAAATATTAAAATTATCCTCACGGACGCATACTATATATACAGTATATATATATATATATATATATATATATATGTATGTATGTGTATATATATATCTATATATATATATATATATATATATATATAGTATATAGTATACACATGTCTGTGTATACTATATACTATATACTATATATCCATATACCCTCTATATATATATATATATATATATATATATATATAGATATATATATATATAGTATATAGTATACACATGTCTGTGTATACTATATACTATATACTATATATATATATATATATATATATATATATATATATATATATATATATAGATATATATATATAGTATATAGTATACACATGTCTGTGTATACTATATACTATACTATATATATATATATATATATATATAGATATATATATATATAGTATATAGTATACACATGTCTGTGTATACTATATACTATATATTTACGCATGTAGTTATGTATACACGTATCAGGTGAGGACAATAACAGAAAATATGCTACCGATTCCATAATCGTGAATTTAACTGATAATTCTAACTTATCAAAAATCTTTGCGCACTTGACTTTAAATTTATGCGGTTCGGCTGAGAAGCATCGATCTCCCATAAATCTTGCAGGGAAGGGAATAGATTTACTAGAACTTCGACGTCCTTGCTGTTGTTGAATGGAAATGCAAAATCGGAAAATGTATCATTCGTTTTGGAGCGATGTAATTTTTCCTGAAATGGATATCTTTACAAAAAGAAGCCCCCGATTGATTGATCGGTTCCCTATTCTTCTCCTGAATGATTAATCAACGTTGATGCTTAAAGCGATGGATCAATGTTGATGCCCAAGTGCCAGCTGTTGTTCCCACGGGATGAGGCAGCTTTAGATACCTGTACAGAAGCTTAATCAACGATTTGTCAGGCGACTTTTGTTTATTCGTGTGTTCCTGTTTGTATGTATTCCTACATGTTTATCTTCTTGTAATGGATTTATGTATCTAAAATTTTTTTTACATGCATTTGCTCCAAGAATTATTCGTCCAGTTACATCGGATATTTGAAAGTACCCAGTGTGCTAAGAGGGGGACATGATCTGTTTATCCTTGATTGATTGCATGCAAGCTCTTGTATTTTACAAATACTATTTACATGCATTTATTTTTTTATTTTTGCGTCATTATTTTTTTCCTGTTTAAAGTATATATTAATTTAAAAGCCACAATTCAAGTTGAGAGCCGTTTCTGCATGCTGAATTCAGTTAGGCGTCACGTAGATGAACATTGTTTATTTTTATATAAATCTTTAATGATAATATTTAGCCTCGTTCTTTTCCAGTTACTCTTAATTTTTTTTTAGAAAAGCTGACTCATAAGCTATAAGCAAACCGAATGCACGGACGAGTAAAAAGGAAGGAGAGAGAGAGAGAGAGAGAGAGAGAGAGAGAGAGGAGAGAGACGAGAGAGAGAGAGAGAGAGAGAGAGATAGAGAGAGCTCCTGATGTGATCACATGAATCACCCACATCTATTTTTGTGGAACGGAGCGAGATCAGGCCCTGTCCTAGATTGCCTCGAAAGTGTGTGGTGGATGGATAATCGATAGTTCTGAATTCTATTTCGGTCTCTTAGAAAGAGAGGAGAGAGAGAGAGAAGAGAGAGAGACGGAGAGAGAGAGAGAGAGAGAGTGAGAGAGAGAGAGAGCCATTACACGATCATAATATTTTCGTATAATTATAATTTTCGTTGGATTTTATAGTTTTTCCTGATAGTATTCAAATATAAAATGGAAAATCGAAAGTTTCTGCATCTCTATCTTGGTCTTCTTAAGAGAGAGAGAGAGAGAGAGAGAGAGAGAGAGAGAGAGAGAGAGAGAGAGAGAGAGAGTGCTATTACACATTTCACAATATTTTCGTATAATTATAATTTTCGTTGGATTTCATAGTTTTTTTTATTATATGACTCAGTCTTCAATTTTTCAATATAAAAGTCACATGTCACGATTCGATATACAATAAATGACATTTGGGAGTAGAAGGAAAACTTAATTTATAAAAGGAATCCTTTATACAAAGCGGCCATATTGTTAAAGATTTCTGCAGGGGTTCGTCCACTATCCAGGACTAAATAGTTTGAATACGACATGATTGATTGTTATTGCGCCTGTTCTCATGAGCCATCCTTTAGGGAAATGGTTTACTGCTGAAAAGCATGTGGATACATATTTTTCAACAGTAAAGTCTCTCCTGCCAATATTTAATAGTTCTTGAGTGTTACGACCTTATTTACGGCCGTAATTTCGAGGGTTCTTGTCTCTACTCAGAATCTGCGGTCAGTAAAAATGTAACTCATCAACAAACACCTCAACAAAAGTTACAATATTTATTTACACAAGAAAAAGGTAATGGTTGACGAAAATAATCAAAATGAATATATAAAACAACGGAAAACCAACCTTAAGATCTTTAAAAGATTACCTACACCTAAATCAAACCCTTAGCCAAGAAATAGGAAATTTTAAATATGACACTTCAGGCAGGTACCTTCCAAATTACTGGCCAGATGAATATAACACATACAAACTAAATTGCACTTAAAATATAACACATACAAACTAAATTGCACTTAAAATCTAATTTAGTGACCAGGATATATGCTAAGAATAATTATAATAATGTTGAAAATGTTCAGTTAAAAAACAATCAAATACGAAAATAACCTTACAAATTCAAAATAAGGAATAACCACGAGAGGCTTAGTGGATGAGCTCATCAGGCCACACAAGGTCCAGAAGACCGTACTACAAACAGGGGCGTGCAAATCCACAGGCCCAGCGATCCACAATTGTCTTAAATAGCTATAAAAACATCTCATACCTGTAGAAAGCCTCCCTACTTGTCTCCACGAGTTCCAAGAACTCACTGACGCTGATGAAGAGGTCAACCGGGTCAAGCTGCAATGCCTGCAGGCAACCCAAAATACCCCGGGAACACCGAGGGTGGCAGCCTCCGAGAATCCGGGACGTCAACGGATCTCGCACGCCACAAACTGCACCGTTCTACTCAAGTACGGGCCAACTCGTTCGAAAACCTTCTGACGAACGAGGGAAGGGGCGTGGCTGATGAATGCCGCGGGTGACAAACACCAGCGACCACACACAGGGCAGCAAAGGAATAAAGAAGCCGTGAATCGTGATCCAAAATTGCAGAAGTGACCATAAATTAAGTGGCAAAGCGTCAGGCTGTGAGGAGGAACTCAAACTAACCCTGTCACGTATCACCACCTTTACGATCAAGCCTTCCACTCGAGTCAACACAGCTCATAGGAGAGAAAAACAACGATCGTTAATAAGGCACTTCAGTAGTTTACTAATACCGTGGGAGAAGGTGATAAACAAAACACCTAGGGAAAACAAAGCAAAACTGCAAAGTCATATGACTTTCTTACAGAGGTCATCGAACTAAGAAAAGACACTAATTTGTTAATAAACTTAATCTAAAATAAGATCAAAAGTTTGGACAATTATTAAAAAATTATGATTAACAAATTATGAATTTACTTTTAATCTAATATTGAGAAAAGACAAGACAGTAATCATAATGAAATTTATACTTTTAACCTCTGAGTGCATTTGGCATGTGTTGTGAATCCCGTGGGAGAAGATAATGCCCCCGAAACAGCTGATAAGCCTCAGTTTTGAGGTCAGAGAGAACCATATATATGTCAGGTCAGTCTTTTGTTTCCTTCGCTGTCCAAGGAAATGTCTGGTTTAGAGGAAATGAGGTCAATGGCATCCACATCATCTCTGCTGCAGATTGTAAAGTTAACACCTGTCACCCTTGCGTGATGCAAAGGTCACCCGGTGGCTTGGATGTCCATATTGTGCAATATGTGCAACTAAATAGAACACATTTTATATATAGATATATGTGTATGTGTGTTTGTATACGCCTATGTATGTTAGCAGAGTTTTATGACTATGGAAAAGTCCCCTCACTGTGTTCATCCTTAAGTAGAAAGGTTTTGTGTACCAACAGAAGAATATTATCATAGGGAGAGAGAGAGTAGAGGTAGGGTAACAGATATGTAATTTTAAGGAAACATTTATGGAATAACCTGTTTGTATGCGTGCATAGATTTCGATATTCAAAACACTGTACTTCATAACGTAACTCTCAAGAAAAGAAACAGTTTTAGCATTTAGATGCGCTAACGTAATAGCCTTTAAAAGATCTCCCAAAAACCAGTTAAAGAAACATATTAAGCTTTTAGATATACTAACGTAATAACCTTTAAAAGATCTTCCAAACGCCAGTTTTAGTAGCTATAATCAATCAATCAATCTTCCATAAAATATGTGAAAAGTGTTTGAGGACGAAACGATTTCGAAAATCATTCAACGGAAGTTGGTATCAAAATATAACTTCAAATTCATATTGCAGTCAAAGCAAAGAATCTAGCTTCCCCCACCCAAACGCGTCCAAAAATCAGTTTCCGAAGCTGTTTCTTCGCGAAACTAGATGCCTGAGAGTGTCGTGTGTCACCTAGGTGGCAGAAATTGTCTTATGATATTTTTGCAAGCTGCCATTCACGAGATGAAACGAAGAAGAAAATAATACTCATTGGTGCGTTGGCAACCTGAAGGTATCTGGAAATTAGATCTCCTTTAAGTATTATTTACCTTTTTTTATATAAATTTTTCGTTTTTTCACTTGACTTATGAGCACTGAGGACAACACAGTTACGAATATGCAATTGCAGGCGCGCTTGCAGATTCAACACCACACACATAAATTGCAATTTTTGAAGTGACTTTCATGCCATTTATCGACATTGTAATCTCTCTCTCTAGTTGTAAACCTCTTACTTGTAAAGTTATTTCTATGCAAATTATACCTAGGGTTAAAATCTACCTACCTGGTAAAATGTAAAAAACTTTTTTTTCCGCGCTTTCTTTTATTTGTTGCAAAAAATTCCTTTTATGGAAATGAAGAAGTGTATACGTTTATGTAAATTTAATTCTGTTTAATGTAATTTCAATTTTCAACGCTGATAAGAAGTCATTTTGAATTTAATTCAAATGACAAATGAACAAATTTAGTTGCGATGAGACTGTCGAAAGAAGGAGACCAAAGAGAACTGAATGAAATACAGATAAAAAAAGAAAAAAAAGTACCATGGAGCCATTAACGAAATTAAAGTGGTCTCCTTAATGTCACAAGGTCAGGCAATACTCCATAGGCCTAATGGCAGACGAGGAAACGTAAATAGATGACCTTTATTCATGGTATGTTTATATAAGAAAGGTAACAGTTTTTATACGTAGGAAAAATACAGATTACTTTAAAAAGATGGCATATTTGAGGTGACAACAATTTTAGGTAAAATATATAAAAAAAAAGAATATGCAGTAGATATACTCGTACATCAAATGAAATTACAAAGCGCACTCTCTCTCTCTCTCTCTCTCTCTCTCTCTCTCTCTGTCTAGGTTGATAAGAGCTAAACCTTATTTATTTAATAATGCACAACATTAATATTTTGTTTTGGATATAGAAATTAGTGAATGACTTCAAAAATAGAGACGAGAGTGAATAGAGAAAAATTCAAATTGAATTAGGAAAAAGAATGTCACTATCTTAACGCAGTTAACATACGAATCTAGATTTAAATGAATTGTTTAAACTAAGGTGTTTAATACTGTAAAATGCAAGTTTGACCTCCCTTTCTGGAAACGAGGTAAACATTTAAGGGAAAGTGGTAGACGTCCGTACACTCCATTTGGTGGCTGTATCAACGCTCACACCGTTGCAGCGTTTTGTGAACTGAGTCTATTCTTTATGTATACGAGTGTATTCAGTTATATACAGTGAGTAATGGTACTCGCCAACCTAGTTATTATCATTACTCAAAACGTTGTTTTAAATGGAAAGAATGATATGACATGTACCTACATGGAGTTTCCCACAAACCTCTAAAAGACATTAGGTGAAATTTTGTTAAATACGAGAGGTTTTATTGTGTAAGAGATATGAAACAGTTTATGTATAAGTATTTATGTATATATACATATATATCTGTATATATAATATATATAAATGTATGTATGTATGTATACATACACTTTGAAATGCTTTGAGCAGTTTCAACCAAGCTTGGTATACATATGGCTTACCATCAGGAAAAGAATGCTATGGGGTTAAGGCATAATTGGCACCAAATAGGGAGGATGTGGAAAGGAATGGGAAAGGGGTGGAATGTAAAAACAACTGAAAACATTGTAACATATTAGTGTCTAACCCATAGTTTTTTAGGTCGCTGAGTTGAATAGTGACACTCCCAATGGCCTTCAAGTCCAAGTTCAGCCCCAGTAGGAAGGGCAGGTGGGAAGGGGGTGAAACATAAAAACAACTGAAAACGATAGATATTAGTGTCTAATCCATAGTTTTCGAGGAAGCTGAAATTAATAGTGACACTTCTGATGCCCTTCAAATCCAAGTTCAGCCCCAATAGGAAGGGCGGTCGGGAAGAGGGTGACATGTAAAAATAACCTAAAGTGACAGATATTAGTGTCTAATCCATAGTTTTTGAGGTCGCTGAGATGAATAGTGACACTCACAATGGCCTTTAAGTCCAAGTTCAGCCCCGACAGGAAGGGCAGTTGGGAAGAGGGTGACATGTAAAAAAACCTAAAGGGACAGACATTAGTGTCTAATCCATAGTTTTTGGGGTCACTGAGATGAATAGTGACACTCACAATGGCCTTTAAGTCCAAGTTCAGGCCCTACAGGAAGGGCGGGTGGGAAGTGGGTGACATAATAACCTAAGGCAACAGATAGTTTCTAATCCATAGTTTTTGAGGTCGCTGAGATGAATAGTGACACTCCTAGTGCCCTTCACGCCCCAGTACAGCCCCGATAGGAAGGGGGGTTGAGAAGGGAATGGGAAGGGGGTAGCATATAAAAATAACCGAAAACGACATATGTTAATGAAGTAACTGACTGGAATAAATGATACAACAAAGAAATTTTCTGCAAAGGAGATAAAGAGACAGATATTAAATTGAAGAGAACTAAACGATGTAATGTATTTGATGGTTGAGAAGAAGAGGGGAAACATTAAAGAATAAAGTAAATATGTAGATAAGGATTTGAATACGAAGGGATGAGAGTGAGTCAATGTCTTTTGAAGGGTGAGGAATAAAGATGAGTGATATTTGATATTAGAAGGATCATGGATAGGAAAAAATGGCAAATAATAAAGAAGTGAAATTGGTGAATGAAGGGTGTATTAAAATATGTGAGGGAAGTTTTTGAGTACCGGAATATTCAAAATTTGGACGAATTTCAAAGACGATTGGAATAAGAAAGAAGGTAGAGATGAATAAACGGAAATGTAGGTTAAAATAAAGATGTACGTATACGAATAAAAAATAAAGATGTATAGGAATAAATAATTTTCCATATCAAAATTAAATGAAAAACGTGAAATAAGTTAGGAGAAAGATTCGTGGCAATTTGAGGCATGTAGATCAATAAGTTTGCCAAAAGGGGATAGTGCCGTCAGTGTACCTCATGCGGTACACTGTAGGCATTACTTGAGGTATTTAGCAGTCTCCCTTCACCCATAGCTGCAACCGCTTCCATTCCTTTCACTATACCTCTGTCCATGTTCTCTTCCTTCCATCTTACTTTCTGCCTATATTCTCTTTCTTCCATCTTACTTTCCACTCTATGTTTATATGCTCCTTCTTCCATCTTACATTCCACCCTTTCCTGACTGTTATCTCACCATTATTTTCAGCTCTGAATGACCTCATAGGTACCAGTACTTAGCATTTAGCCTAAACTTAGTATTCCAATCCAGTCAAATTGAGGAGTTCCGAGGGAGAATTTGGGTTTCATTTATGTTACTCCTCCGCTGCCTCCCATCTTATCCTCGGTCTCTCATCTTCACCATTTTCGTCTTCAACCTTTCCATCCTCCTGGGAAATTCCTGGAAGAGGTGTCAAATCTTCCATTAATGGTCAGGTTTCTTTTCCTGTCCCTGACGGGGGATCGTCGTAATGAGAATTAAGAAATCCCATTTCTGAGCCCTGTTAATGATTATTGGTACGTTTCTCAGTTTCACTTGATTGACGCTTACTCGTATATCTCTTAGCCCATTATTTATTTTCCGTAATCAATAATTACTATTTTTAATATCTCTTGCAGCCGCTTGAGACCTTTCCGATAAATTCATTGGTAGGAATTCATTACCTCTCATTACATTTCATTACATTTTCTGTAATGAATGGAATAGCAGATACGATACAGCTTTAATAACGTGTTTTCTTAATTAGTTTTGTTCTTTAATTTTGACAGGACTCGTTTTGCTAGTTGTTTCTGAGATGAATTTGGAGTATCATATTTATTGAGATGTATAGTGAAGCCACTTGGTACACAATATGATGGTTGTGTAAAGACCAGTAAAAGGCATTATTTTTACTTCCAATTTGGGATAGTTCGGATATTTCTCTCCAGTTTGGGATAGTTTGGACATTTCTCCAGGATTATCATTCTCTCTCTCTCTCTCTCTCTCTCTCTCTCTCTCTCTCTCTCTCTCTCTCTCTCTCTGAACCGAAATATTAGGAACTGAATTTCTGAAGAAGATGCCTAAAACCATCGGTTTTCTTTCCAGATCCAAGAACATAATACTTGTATTGTATTTTGAGTTTCACTGAGAAAAAATAAAGGCAGTCTCTAGTGATTAGAAGGGGACACTATTAAATAAGAGAAGAAGAGAGGATGGAGGGGGCGGGGGGGCGGGGGGTTAAGTGTAGCAATAAAGCAGTCAATAGTAAGATCCAGCTGCTACTTTTGAGCTGAAAGATATTTATACCTAATTTCATCTGGATATTTTGAACTTGATTTCACCTGCCAGGTTTCTTTCAAGAAAATCAGCTGCACAAAATAGTAGATAGGGTTTTTGTGAATGTCTTAATTCCCTTGAAAAAAAACCCCCCAAAGCTGTCTGTATTGCAATTCGCTGTGACTTACTGTATATGTTAGTGTAATTCTTAGGTTAACTGACGATTTCGAAATGATAACGTTTTAAATATCATGTTTGTGCTTAAGACTCGGTTATATAGGCTACGTAATAGTTTTAGTGAGGCTGTGACAAGTTTTTTTTTTTTTTTTTTCGGCTATAAATTTTGGCAAGGAAAAGTTAAGGTACAAAAATTCTGCTATATTTGTTTATTGAACAGTAAAACATGTCTGAAAAACATGGAGATCTAAAATATGGATGCGTGGGTTTGCATGATATATTGGACATTGCGTCATTTCAAATATTCAGGTGGTATTTACTCACGATATTTCACTTTTTCTAAAATATTCCGAACGCAGGCGTCCTACACACGTGGGCAGCAGCGGTAATAAATTGCTTAGTTTTACGCCAGTATTTTAGGCGATCCTTATAAAATGCCCTTTTAAGCAAGACAGGTCTACGGCTGAGCTTAAACTTACCAAAGGAAAGTCGGATACAGAAATGCAGTCTGTATGATTTGCGTAGTAATTATTGTAACTGAGTAGATACTAGATGGTTATTTCATAAATGCTGAATAGGAACACAGAGATTAGCGTTTTATTTCCTTTAATGTTATTTTGAGACAATATAAGTCAAATCTTTTCATTATTGCTTTTATTTTAGAATCGTTGTTAACAGAAGATAACGGGTCACTAAATCATCAATTTGAATTTTGTCCCAGAGGGCGACGACCCTTCATATTGTAAAGCGCAACTGTAAGATGCCTTTGGAAGGTTGAATATGAGGGCTTTCTGCAGCCCTTTGGAGAAAGGAGGTGCACATAAATATCCTCACATATTTTTTTATTTATTTTGCAATATCTTGAAGGAAAACATTAAAGGAAAGAGTCCTGTCCAGGGAACTGAAAGAAGAGGGGAGAAAATTCCTTCGGATTCCCAAAAGGCGATCGGGTGACCCTTCCCACAATGGAAGGAGAGTCACAGGACTCGTGGAATCCTTAAGGGAAAAGGATTTGGGATTCGGATCGGGAATAGTGACGCGGGATATGGAACTAGAAAAAGGCAGACGGTCATTCAAATCCCGAGGGGATTTTTTTTTTTTTTTTTTTTGGCTGTGGTGATGGGAGGACGTATAAAAATGAAACCACATCATTTTTCATTTTTAAAATATTGAGAACGAAAGAGATGCATTGGTCTAAGGGTACAACTTTTCTTTAATTAAAAAAAAATTGGAAATAGTAATGTTCAAATTTCGTGTTCCGGCGTATGACGAGGTAAGACCGTACACCTTATAGGAAATTTTTATTAGTGTAAAATTATGAACATTAAGTAAAATTAAGATATCCTACAGATATAACCTTAGAAATGTTATCGAGGGCTTGCGGATAGCACGTCATATTTACTCTCTTGGCGTCGTTGTAAACAGAAACCTTGCAATTTCATGTACGTTGTGCAGAAAATTAATAACGAACTTAAGAGTTTAGCGCCTAAAAAATTCTCCATGCCAATCACAATGATCCTAAATAGAAAATTCCTGCCTACCTTTGTAGCACCTCAGATTTTCAGTTCTGTCTTTTACTATAGGCATTCAATTCAATAATATATGTCGACTCACGCACGGTTCATGCTGTGGCTCACGTTGATATCGTGTGAAGAAATTGTTGAGCCAAATCTCCTTTATGGAATCGAAGTGTGGGTGTTAATTTAAATGAAGTCGTTTAAGTGAATTATATGCAGATAATATATGATGTAAGAAGTGAAAGAGTTAGAAACTCGTAGAAACATCGACGAACTAGTAATGTGGCTAAAGTAGGTGGAATAATGAAATAGAGTTTTGAGATGATTTGGGCTTGTAAGTATAATTCATAAGTATCAGGAAGAAGGAAGAGAGAAAGATCTAGGAAATGCTGGAAGATTGGAGTGGCGGGGTACTGAGGGAATAAACATTTTTCTGCTATACACAAAAAAGAAATTTAGGTAATTAGTTCTGCCATCAGAACACCTACTGAGGCTAGAGGGCTGCAAATTGGTATTTTGATTATCCAATCATCAAACATACCAAATTAAATCCCTATATCTTCAGTAGTTTTTATTTTATTTAAGCTTAAAGGTAGCCATGGATTGTAGATCTGGCAGCACTTTCCGAAGCCAAGGGATACAGCCTCACTCTACCACATCTGTTGAGCAACTGAAAGGCTGTCGGTTATAGTTGTTGTACTTATACAGCGTTACACGTTGTACAGAGAGCTTGATTTTTCTGCCCCTTTTTTACTTGTTTAATGAAACATCAATACGCTATTTTGTTATTTGATAGTAAAGGCTTCTTTACCTAGTGGTTGTTTAATTAAGTTATCTGTCCACCATTCGTCTTCAAGAGGCAACTTCATACAAAAAAATTTTATGAGGAGCTGTCATGACATTTTATAAATTGTTCAAGTACTTAGGAGTACTTTGAACTTACAAATGTTAACTATTTTTTTATGGATTATCCTACAATTTGATTTCATAACAATAGAATCACAAATTTAAATTCACTACCTTTAGTAAGAAGGTTGAAATATATAGATATTGTTACTCTCATTTAGAAATATCAATATCAATTATTAAATACTTATGTATGTATATTTATGCGCATATTTTTATATGCATTTTTATTCCTGTAAAGCCAGGCATATTAGAAGCTTAGCTTGGTAAGAAATTCATAGTTGATTGTACGCTTTTACATTTTTAATGTGGAAGTTGCACCCATCTAATTATGTTGCAGTTTTATCATAGAAGATTGTACACATGTAATTCTCTTGCAGTTTTAATGTACCCATCTAATTCTGTTGCAGTTTTAATGTAGAGGATTGTACCCACCTAGTTCTGATGCAGTTTTAATGTAGAAGATTGTACCCATCTAATTCTGTTGCAGTTTTAATGTACCCATCTAATGCTGTTGCAGTTTTAATGCAGAATATTGTACCCACCTAGTTCTGATGCAGTTTCAATGTAGAAGATTGTACCCATCTAATTCCGTTGCAGTTTTGATATGGAAGATTGTACACATCTAATTCTGTTGCAGTTTTAATGTAGAAGATTGTACCCATCTAATTCTGTTGCAGTTTTAATATAGAAGATTGTACCCATCTATTTCTGTTGCAGTTTTAATGTAGAAGATTGTACCCATCTAATTTTCTTGCAGTTGTAATGTACCCATCTAATTCTGATGCAGTTTTAATGTAGAAGATTGTACCCATCTAATTCTGTTGAAAGCTATGTTGTAACAACTACCTTAATCATTATGCCATATATATATATATATATATATATTATATATATATATATATATATATATATAGATATATATATATATGGTATATATATATATATATAGATATATATATAGATATATATATATATATACATATATATATATATATAAATATATATATATATATATATATATATATATA
>NC_087209.1:15904306-15916806 GCF_015104395.2 Macrobrachium nipponense | reverse complement strand
GACAATAAATCATTTACATCGATACCAAAACAGGTATGACTACCATTTTTAAGGGGACAAGTGATGTTCGGGAGGTGTGTCTTTCAAAAAATTCCATATATAAGGTTGAAAGGAGAGGTGATAAATGGGTACCCATGGCCATACCAAAATATTTGTTAGTAATATTCTCCATAAAATAAATCTACAATCACAAATACGTAAGTTAATCAATGAAATTATGTGACTAACAGACATAGGCAATTCTCTCTCTCTCTCTCTCTCTCTCTCTCTCTCTTCTCTCTCTCTCTCTCTCTCTCGATATATTTATATACCCTTTTTCGTCTTTTCACTAATTTTTTGGGGGAACATTTTTGTAAATTTCATGGTAATAAGTTGTATATGCCTCCTTGTTTTTTAAAAATGTATTGTTTTCTGGATGAATCATCTGTGACCACGGTGTGTGCTCTCCAAGGTGTGGCTGCCAAAAAATCACTTATCCTGCCCTCAGGGCGATTCCTCGTTTCTGTAGAGTGAAATCGACCTTATTGCTAATCTTGTAATGTCAGTTTGGATATTAAGGCTACTTTGACTGTTTTTCCTCTGTACGATCAGTTGTGCCTGAGTAAAGGGTCGCACTAGACCGAAAGTGCTTGGCTATCTTGCTTTTCATTTTCTCCTTCGTGGCAAGAACCTTTATTTATTACATAGCATCACGTTTTATTACATCGTGATCAGTTATTCATATATCTATATATTATATATATATATATATATATATATATATATATATATATATATATATATATATATATATAATATATATATATATAGTATTAATCCGTAAAACGCTTTCGTTTCCGCCTTCATAGGAATATTAGTCTAATTTTTTTCTCCGTAATGCCTTCATGGGGGGAATTTTTTAAAACTCAAACCAATTTGTCAAGTCACATATCACCGAAGCCTTTCTCATCCCTGTGTAAGCCTTCGGAATTCCTCCTTCCCTTTTCCCCTTTTTAATCATTCACTACAAAAAAACCTTCCTTTATCCTAACCCTTTCCCAAACTCATTTCCACTATTTCTCTTTTTTCTTTTTTACTCCGTCTGAATGACTCTCTTCCTCAATCTGGCCACTTTCTTTTGCCATTTTACCTCGGTATATGACTGTTTTCCCACTATATCTCCTCCTGATCTGGCACTTCCTCTTCGCAACATCCGCTAAAGACCCCTTTTATAAAATCCAGGGCGTGGTTCTGCCGTAAGTTATTCCTGTGATCAAGTGTCGCACGCATGAGTGTGTATCCTGCCTGAATTCTAACGATGATTGAGCCTTGAAGGAATTTGGTAACTCCTCCAGGCAGCAGTGTCCTTCTTGTGAGGTGTTGCTCTTTGTATTTTCTTCTTTTTCACTCTGACTAAAATATTAAATATAGAATATTCTCTATATTTCATGTCTCACACTGTTCACTGCGTGGTGATGCAGATGCAGGAATACATTTTCTCTTGTGAAATGTAATCATTACAAGGTATAAAAAAATGTCAAATTACAAGGTATAAACAATCTTAAATTTGGGTGGACCGTAACGAAATTAAGGTTACAAAACTTTGCAGCAAGACATGTAATTACATACATTTCTACAAAATCAAACATTAAAACGTGACAGGATGACTTTTCCAAAGGAAAATTATAGGAATATCTAAATATACTTATGTACCTACTTTCCTTCGGAAGATGTTCTCTTAATAAGTAAAGTACACGGGAAAAATAAAGTGCACAATGCATCTGCAAGGGTTACCAATGCAATGAAGTTAGTAAAAATATGAACATTGACTTGCACTGGAAGTGCAAGACATTGTTTATTTCGTTTAGTTCTCTGTAAAAGAAAACTATTTTTCCGGCTTTGACTGTCAGATCTGAAAAAAACTACCGAGGCTAGACGGCTGCAAATTGGTATTCCGATCATCTACCCTCCAATCATCAATCATACCAAATTGCGACCCTCTAGCCTCAGTAGTTTTTTATTTTATACAAGGTTAAAGTTAGCCATGGATCGTGCATCTGGCAGCGCTTTCCGGAAACCATGGGACGACCCTCACTCTACCGCATGTGGTGAGCAACTGAGAGCTGCCGGTCAGAGTTATTGGTTTTATGCAGAATTATGCGTTGTACTGGAAACTCGATTGCGAGCGAAAACTATGTCAATTTCAATGAAAATAAATCGTTATACTTATATTCCGGCCAAATAAAAAAATCGTTAAAAAATTTAAAATGACAAAACAATGATTGATTACCAATTCATCCGACTTGGATAAAACATAACTTTGCAATGACAGTTTCATTCACTTTTATATTTGTAACTGATATTCACTGTTTAGACAAATGAATGACTACAGTTTTTACGTTGTAATTTGAAATATTTAACGTGCGTAGACATATTTTATTGTTAGCCGATATAAAGAACTGCTGAAATATGACACCATTTTTGAGGAGGTATGGAAAACTATCATAACCATTTTTGAGGAGAATATGAAAAACAATTATCATATTGTAATTTCTGCCAACTTATTCTCTTGAAACCCTGGGAACGCTTGGATCCAGCGGTGGAGTTTACCAATATTAGATATCGGAAATGTTTATATAAAAAAAACTGGAGAAGAGGTATTTCAGTTTGGATCGGAAAAAAATAGCAGTGGGGAAAAGGAAAATAATAGTTTTCTTTTATTGGAGTATTGGAAAGGAGTTTTTTTTTCTGTTTTAATTTCCAAAGCGTGTCCATGGTACAATTTGCATTCAATCAATGACGGGAAGGGGTTGAAGGGGAGTGGGGGGGGGGGGGGGGGGGAGTGGAAAAAGCGACTTTGGCAAAGAGTAAAAGTAAATTGTTTTTAGTCATGCTTTGTCAGCATGACAGAGCTCCTCTCTTATATAGTTATGATTAGGGATTTTTTTTTTTTTTTTTTTTTTTTGCATTTATAACGCTGTACAGAAAACTCGATAGCGCCGATTCGGCGTATTTTTTTTACATGTTTTATCTCGCTCAGGAACGGTATGAAAATCTCATAAAAAAAATAAGACTAGAGATAATCCTCGCACAATTCTTGCTTGTGAAAATCCGTGAGTAAGAAAGGACTTGCCTTTCTGTTCTTTTTTTTTTATTACGAATGGAGGAAGGTTTCCATTTTTTGTTATTATTCTTTCAATTTTATATTTTCTGCTTTTGCAAAAATATATATTTCTTTTTTATCAACAGGAATGTAAATTACTTTTTTAGATTTCTCTATTTTACCTGTTCTTTTTCAGTTTATATCTGAAAACCCACATGTGTTTAGTTGTTTATATTGACGAAAGCCAAGGATTTATTTAGGAGAGAGAGAGAGAGAGAGAGAGAGAGAGAGAGAGAGAGAGAGAGAGAGAGAGACCTAAGACTCTCAGACTACGAATTGTAATACTTTTGTATTATTTGATTTTTATATATTTCTGCATTTATAAGATAATTTCTTTATTAAGAGTTCTGTATCTATTGTGATCTTTCCTTACTACTTCTCAATTCTTCCCCTTATATCTGTTTGTACTTATTTATACCGAGATATTTCCGTTGGCCAAACCGAAGCTTTATTAAAAAAAATATTAGAGATAGATCAAGTGTCTCAAAACCTTGAATTCTAATTCTTTCCTTTTATCGTTCATAAGATTTCTATATTGCTTGTGCTTTGTTGATTTTTTTTCATGAATAATCTTTATAAATACTATATACGATCTTTCTTTCCTACCTATTTGTTCTTTAATTCATATTCGTTTATGTAAGTTTGTATCTAGTAATTAATATTGGCGAAAACAACGTTCTGTTAGATAGAAAAAAAAAAAAGGTTCGTGTGTGTGTGGGGGGAGGTGGGGGGTGGGGGCGGTTGGAATCTCAGCTCGCGAATTCTAAATCAGGGGAACTTTATTGACCAAAACAGACGAAACTCAGAGACGAGGAAGGAAGGAAGGAACCGAAAACTTAATTAAGGCCCCTTTGATCATGCCGCCTTTTGATGACTCCTCCTACCTGATCAAGGACCTATCAACGTTATTTCCTTGCTTGAGGGAATCCTGAGAAGATCCTGAAAGGATCCTTCGGTAGGTCTACTTAACAGGAGCAAAATTGCGAAGTTAAATTAAGAAATGGTTAAACAAAAATTTTTTTGAGGGTTTTTGAGGACTTCAAGGGAGTGAAATTATGATAGAGAAAAAAATATGATATGTGAGGAAAGATTATGACGTAGGTGAGGAGAGATGACGTGATGGAGAGGAAGGATCTTATGGAGCGGAAATTAGAATAAAAGTAAAGGAAGAATGTGCAAGAGGAGAACTTTTTTTTAACAAAATATTGCCTTAGCTGACTTTAATATCTTGAAAGAGAGATTCGAAAAAATTACAACGAAGAAATAAAGCAGAGGTGGAGCTTCAAGTTAGGTGAGAAAAAATTGGCGTGTTAATGGGACTTAAAACAATAGACAAAATTCAGCGATGAGAAAAATATTCAGCAATTAGAAAAAAAATCAATGATTAGAAGAAATTCAGTTATTAGAAAAAATTAAACAATTAGAAAATAATCAGCAATTTCGAAAAAAAATTCAGCTATTAGAAAAAAATTCAGTAATTAGGAAATATTCAGCGATTAGAAAAATTCAGCGATTAGAAAAATTCAGCAATTAGAAAAATTCAGCGATTAGAAAAAAATCGGTATTAGAAAATATTCAGCGATTAGAAAAAATTCTGTAATTAGAAAAAATTCAGCAATTAGAAAAAATTCTGTAATAGAGAAAAAAATTCAGCAGTTAGAAAAAACTTCTAAGTATTAGAAAAATTCAGCAATTAGAAAAAATTCTGTACTTAGAAAAAATTCAGCAATTAGAAAAACAAAAAGTCTGCAATTAGAAAAAAATTCAGCAAATTAGATTATGTAATTAGAAAAAACTTCAGCAGTTAGAAAAACAAAAAATTCTGCAATTAGAAAAAAAACGTCAGCAATTAGAAAAAATTCAGCAATTAGAAAAAATTCTGTAATTAGAAAAAATTAGAAAATTAGAAAAAATCTGTAATTAGAAAAATTTCAGCAATTAGAAAAAATTCAGCAATAGAACAAATTCGGTATTAGAAAATATCAGTGATTAGAAAAAAATTCTGTAATTAGAAAAAAATCAGAAATTAGAAAAAAATTCTGTAATTAGAAAAAAATCAGCAATTAGAAAAAATTCTGTAATTAGAAAAATTCAGCAATTAGAAAAAAATTCAGCAATTAGAAAAAATTCGGTATTAGGAAAATATTCAGTGATTAGAAAAAAAAATTCTGATTAGAAAAAAAATTCAGCAATTCAGAAAAAAAAAATTCTGTTATTAGATTCAGTAATTAGAAAAATTCTGTTATTAGAAAAATTCAAGCTATTAAAAAAAAATTCAGCGATTAGATAAAAATTCAGCAATTAGAAAAAAATTCAGCTATTAGATAAAAAAAGTAGCGATTAGAAAAAAATCGAACATTCTTGCTGTCCAAACCACTCCAACTCGCTCTTTTTCAGTATCTTAGGCTCTGAATGACCTCAGTGCCCCTGTGCGTTGACTCAACGGCCCAATTCCATAAATAAAAAAAAAATAAATCTTCGTGGGTGCACGCGCGCTCGCATACGGGGAGAGAATGCGCTTCAGAATTGGCACCTCAATAAATTTTTGTAGTAATTCCAGTTTAGTCACTATTAGAATTGGTCTCATAATTGATTTTCCACGAATACTGAAGAAGGCTGGAAAGTCATTCTTTTGTTGTGTGACTTTTTCAATGTGAATATTGATGAGGTTTAATTGCGTTTATTTGAAACGTTTTTAGAAACATGAAAATCGCTCTAAAGTTATTGACGAAATGACATTTAGGGTGAATAATCAATTACGCACTCTTAAAAATTGGGAGGATTGCAGAAATAGACTTCGAATGTACACATATATGAATACAGCGAATTACGCGATTTATAACGAATTCGCACCTAGTTTAGGCAAAACAAAACAAAGGCAAAAGCGAAAACTAAAAAGCGGATTCCAATTTCCGATGGTAATTAGGCAGACATTTTACCGCGGCCCCCCCCCCCCCCACTTAAAAAAAAAAAAAAAAAAAAAAATAATTTAGGAGGCCATTAGGTAAACGGCTGAATTGCTATAAAGGAGAAAATAATAAAAGCTAGATTTCCTTCAACCAGGAGCAACAACGTTTATCTCTCCTCTCTCTCTCTCTCTCTCTCTCTCTCTCTCTCTCTCTCTCTCTCTCTCTCTGTGTTTGTGTGTGTGCCAAGCGGGCCACGCAGCTTTAGAATTTGGCCCGGTAGTACTGGGGACCATGACACTGCAAAATACTCCCGAGTTGGGTAACGATTTGTCATAACGCCGCGCTAATTGCGGTATATATCCGTCAATACGTTCAGAATGGGTTTGATTTCTGTTTAGCTCGTAAACTCTTACATACACACAATCGCAGTACCTCGAACTGATAACCTGCACACACAAGCACACAAGCACACTAAGATACCTATCTATCTATCCATATATCTACGATATATATATATATATATATATATATATATATATATATGTATATATATATATATATATATATATATATATATATATATATATATATATATATATATATATATATATATATATATATATATATATATATATATATATATATATATATTAGTTATAGAGAAAAACACTTAGAACATTTCACGAGGATTCCAAATACGCTCTTACTTTTCTTCTGCGATGAAAAATAGCGATACTATTACGGTTCAAACACTGTCGGCCTACAGTTGTCCACCGCCTCCGCCTGTATTGTTTGTGAATAGAAGTATTAAATTTTATATAGAGTCTCCTTTTTTCTAGTTTGAGGTTATTAGACAAACAGAGGAAGTATTACACTATTTTGTTGACTTGCTTCTTTCAGCGTCTTACTACCAAACTTGGCCCAGTCTGTTACCGGAAGAAATAACACACAATTTTAAGTTTACCTAGTTTGGTGCAAATTTCGTCTGCAAGAACTAGAAGGTACCAGAAAGTTTGAAATTGCGCAATGGTTTTTTTTATCCATTTATTTATTTATTTATTTTAAGCTGCAGATTGTAAGTCGTAAATGCACATAAATCAAAGCTACTCAGTTATGAACAAATAAACAGTGATTTTGCCAGAAATATAAGATATTCCGTGCAAAGTTCAGAAACAAGATGATGAGAGAAACAAATTTTGTTCGTAGGAAGACTTCTGAAGAATGGAATTCAGCTAAAGTCATGGACTATGTTCCACTTTATGCCGAACCTTTCTGATACACAGCAGCTTGGTCACTGACCAAAAACAAAGATAAATACAGAAAAAAAAAATTCCTGCGAAACTGACCTGCGTCTGAGATTTTGACATCAAATAAGCAAAAAAAAAGCAATATTAATAATAAATAGAATAAACAAAATCAAATATCTGGCTCTCCATAGACAGTCTCCTCTCAAGGACCAAAATTGTTTCGGTAAGTCCAGCATTCTTGTTACAAATTTCGAGAGGAATTTTATTAGTTGATGGTATCTAGCCTTGTTAGTTGAGGGCGTCTCCAGCCACGTCATGCCTGAGAAGGCTTCGACTGGCTGTATTAACATAGAAAGGAAGCGCTTTTATTGCATGAGTTATTTTTTGCTCTTCTTTTTATATTTTGAATATATCTTTTTTCTTGTTATTAAAACATTTCCTATTACATGTTTAAAGTAGATATATGTCGATGTGCTGTTGGCTTATGGGTTTGTTACGCACATTTTTATTTTATTTATTGATTTATTTGCTATAACGAATGGAAATGAGATATTCACTAGTATTACTGTTGTCCTTTATAACGTTTCTTAGAATTCCATCAAATTCCATGGACGCTGTATATATATATATATATATATATATATATATATATATATATATATATATATAATATACATACATATATATATTATATATATATATATATACATATATATATATATATATTATATATATATATATATATATATATATACATAGATAGAGAGAGAGAGAGAGAGAGAGAGAAACGCCGCTTTTGTAACATATCAAAGGATGAGAATCGCTTTGTAAACTGACACCCAACAATGCACAGAGGTCAACAAAAGTGAAAGGACATTCACCAGCCCAGAAAGGAACCCTAATCCAAAACCAAAAGGGATGGAAGCACCCTGTGGGTGAAAATGAGGACCCCAAAAAAGTTAAAGTCTCTGTGGGTGTTTTGTGGCATGGCTGCCTTTGATACCCGTGGGAACATCACACGCTCCTGGCCAGTTATGTATACTTTATATATATATATATATATAATATATATATATATATATATATATATATATATATATATATATATATATACATTATATATATATATGTATATATATATATATATATATATATAATAATATTTACATATATACATATAAATATATATAATATATGTGTAATATAAAAAAATATATAAATAGATAGGCGAGTAGATAAATATGATATGCACATATTTACACACACACCACCCACGCACGCACAGTTACACACATACACACAGACATCTTTCGTTTGAAATACCTGAAATTTATGTACATATATATATATATATATATATATATATATAATATATATATATATATATGTATATATATATATATATATATATATATGTATATATATATATATATATATATACATATATATATATATATATATATATATATATATATATATATATATATATATATATATATATTATAGTGTGTGTGTGTGTGTGTGGTTTGTTTAAATATTGAGTGTTTCTGTGGTGTTGATATTAAGTAGTGCTCAAAGAATATTGTCATTGTTAAATATCGTAACTTATTTACCACTACTTACAATAAAGCAAAACTTACCATCATTTCGAACATCGAGGAAAAGAGACATACTCTCAACCCGTGTTATAACGGTATGGAAGTCACTAGTTTAAAACTAACATATCGTAAGCCTTGATGCTGCACATATTCCAACGCTCTTTATAATATCTATAATTGGATTAGCTCATTATGAGCTTTTCTCCTACTGTTATAGTCGATTGTCATCAACCGTGCATTTGATGTCTAGGCCAGTCCTTTACGACGCTCCTGAGTGGCTGTTGATAAGCCAATCACTGGGTTGGAAACTTTCAGTCTCTCTCGAGAGTTCACATTGGCGGGATGTATTTTCTACCTCTTCTGAGAGAGGTGGAACATAGATCCTACCCATGTCACCTCTCGAAAGAGACTGAGAATTTCCAGCCCTATGATTGGCTTATCAACAGCCAATCAGGAGCGTCGTAAGGGACTGGCCTAGACATCAAATGCACGGTTGATGTGAATCCACTATAGTTTTAGTAAAATCATTAATTAATGTGGAATTGACACAGTCGAGAGTGACAAGTATTCTTCCCACCAAAGTCATAAATTTGAATAATTTCATTCTCAAAACATCAGCTGTAAATAGTTATTGTTATTCTATCTCCGAGGGTTTTGGATTTATTGTTTTGATCAGTATTACTGTTATTGTTATTGCTGTTGCGTCTGTTCTGGGTGCTCGTCTCGTCTGGTTTCACTATTTTTAGCCCTTATTTTTGTATTTTTCTTAACGTAGTTTTCCCTGACACTTTTCAGTTTACACGTATTTCCCTCATTTCAATTCTTAGAAGATGAATTGTTTTTAATTCACTCATTATTGTCATTTCTCTCTCTCTCTCTCTCTCTCTCTCTCTCTCTCTCTCTCTCTCTCTCTCTCAAATCAGCATAAACGTCAGTAAGATTGCCAGTGTTCTGTTTCGTTAAATGGCAAGATAAATACGTGAATGCGTCAGGTCGCGAGACAAATAGGTTAGGGCGGTGTGGAATTTTAACTTTTGTTGACAACGACAAATACTGGCACACAGGGAATGTCAGAAGGGTGGGCGGAAATACATCGATGAGGCAAACGTATCATTTGTATTATTAATATTATTATTATTGTTGTTGTTGTTGTTGTTGTTGTTGCAATAATACTAAAATAGTAAAAATTATAATAATAATAATAATAATAATAATAATAATAATAATAATAATAATAATTATTATATTGATTATTATTATATTATTATTATTAATTATATATATGCTCTATCACAGTCCTCTAATTCGACTGGGTGGTATTTATAGTGTTGGGGTTCCGGTTGCATCCTGCCTCCTTAGGAGTCCATCACTTTTCTTACTATGTGTGCCGTTTCTAGGATCACACTCTTCTGCATGAGTCCTGGAGCTACTTCAGCCTCTAGTTTTTTCTAGATTCCTTTTCAAGGATCTTGGGATCGTGCCTAGTGCTCCTATGATTATGGTACGATTTCCACTGGCATATCCCATATCCTTCATATTTCTATTTCAGATCTTGATACTATCCATTTTTCCCTCTCTTTCTCTTCAACTCTGGTGTCCCATGGTATTGTGACATCAATGAGTGATACTTTCTTCTTGACTTTGTCAATCAACGTCACGTCTGGTCTGTTTGCACGTATCACCCTATCCGTTCTGATACCATAGTCCCAGAGGATCTTTGCCTGATCGTTTTCTATCACTCCTTCAGGTTGGTGCTCGTACCACTTATTTACTGCAAGGTAGCTGATGTTTCTTGCACAGGCTCCAGTGGAGGGCTTTTGCCACTGAATCATGCCCTCTTTTTGTACTGGTTCTGTGCAAGTTGCCGGGCATTCACTTGCTATGTGGTTTATGGTTTTCATTTCTCGTATTGCACTTCCTACATATGGGAGAGATGTTATTTCCGTCTATCATACTTTGAACATATCTGGTTCTAGGGCCTGATCTTTTTGCCACTGTTATCATTCCTTCAGTTTCCTTCTTTAGCTCTCCCTCTGTAGCCATTGCCAATTGTCATCGCTGGCTAGTTCTTTAGTCTGTCTCATGTATTGTCCGTGCATTGGTTTGTTGTGCAAGTCCTCTGTTCTTTCTGTCTTTCTCCTCTCGTATATTTCTGGGTCTTCGTCTACTTTTATTAGTCCTTTTTCCCATGCACTCTTTAGCCACTCATCTTCACTGGTTTTTCAGATATTGCCCCAGTGCTCTGTTTTCGATGTTGACGCAGTCCTCTATACTTAGTAGTCCTCCCCTCCTTCCTTTCTTTGTGTTATGTATAGTCTGTCCGTATTTGCTCTTGGGGTGTAGTGCTTTGTGTATTGTCATTGTTTCCTGGTTTTCTGATCTATGCTGCGGAGTTCTGCCTTCGTCCATTCCACTATTCCTGCGCTGTATCTGATTACTGGCACTAGCCCATTGTGTTTATGGCTTTTATCATATTTCCGGCAGTTGAGTTTGACTTGAGTATCGCCTTGAGTCTCTGCATATATTCTTTCCTGATCGTGTTCTTCATCTCTTGGTGTTTTATATTCTCCTCCTTCCATTATTCCCAGGTATTTGTATCCTGTCTCATCTAGTGTTTGATGTTGCTCCCATCTGGTAGTTTATCCCTTCAGTTCTCGTTACTTTGCCTTTTTGTAAGTTGACTAAGGCGCATTTTTCTATTCCAAACTCCATCCTGATGTCCCCAGATACAATCCTTACAGTCTGGATTAGGGTATCTATTTCCTTGATGCTTCTTACCATACAGCTTGATGTCGTCCATGAACATCAGATGGTTGATTTTGTTGCCTCTTTTTCTTGAGTTGGTACCCTGCATCCATCTTTCTGTAGTACTTTTGTGCATGGGAATCATGGCTACTACGAAGAGTAGTGGGGAGGGGGGCAGTGAGTCGCCCTGGAAGATCCTCTCCTGATATTAAACCTCTGCTAGTCTTATTCCAGAGCTTGTAAGTATTGTATTCCAGTTGCGCATTGTATTTTTGAGGAAGCTGGTGGTATTTTCCTCTGCCCCATATATTTTCAGGCATTCTATTAGCCATGTGTGTGGTATCATGTCGAAGGCTTTCTTATAGTCTATCCATGCCATGCTTAGGTTGGTTTTCCTTCTCCTACTGTTCTTCATTACCATTTTGTCTATCAGGAGCTGGTCTTTTGTGCCCCCCACACTTCCTTCTGCAGCCTTTCTGTGGTGGGGGTGATGGTGTTTGTCTCCTCTAGGTAGTTGTATAGCTTTCACCGATGATACCTGTTAGTAACTACCACATTATTGGTAGGCAGGTGATAGGCCTGTAGTACTGGCTATATTTCCCTTACTCTTGTCTTTTTGTACTAAGGATGTTCTTCCTGTGGTCATCCATGTGGGTGCTTGGTGATTTGAGATACAATGCTGGAGTTGTTCTGCTATTCGTGGGTGTAGGGCCTTGAAGTTTTTGAGCCAGTATCCATCGGGACCTGGGGCTTTCCAGTTTGGCATTTTCTTTAGTTGGTGTCTGACTGTGTCTGTCGTGATGTCTGTGAATCTTTGTTTTATTCTCCCTGTTTCTTCTTCCTTGACTTCCTGGAGCCA
>NC_087209.1:15899941-15903806 GCF_015104395.2 Macrobrachium nipponense | reverse complement strand
AATAGATCACAGTTATCACTCTAGTTATACTGGTGGTGGTTTTAGGGATATATTTTGTTAGGAGAGTGACCATATAGTTTTGTTTGCATTTGTTGCGTTGAACTGTTAGTTGATAACTTAAGAGAAAATGGCTCAGTTCAATATTCAGGAATTTTAAGCAGCCCTTCCATCCAAGTGTTAACTCAACCACTCTAAGGCACCTCGTCACAATATATATATATATAATATATATATATATATATATATAAATATATATATATATATATATATATATATATATATATATATATATATATATATATATAAATTATAATATATATATATATATATATATATATATATATATATATTGAGCTTCGTCATCAAGCAGTAAAAAACATAAACAATAGCAAATAGCAAACAGGGGCAAAACATGCCTTACCTTCGTCAACAAGACCTTGATACTTCTCCAAAGCCTCTTATCTTGGAAACTCAATTTTCTCCGGTAACGAACAAGGGGCACCTCGCTTTCTGAGGATAAAGTCTCCTTCTGTAATAAGAGCAACAATCTCGACTGAGCAACAACTTTTCTGTTCAATCATTGCGACTGAACAACAACGTTTCTGTTCAATCATTGCGACTGAACAACAACTTTTCTCTTCAATCATTGCTTTCATTTGTTTTCACTGTCAACAAATTCTGTGCGTTGTACGATTTTCTAGTCAGTTTCGTATTGTTCATATCATGGAAATGAAATTCTCCGTACGGTGTACATTTCTCTATTTAATATCATTTTTAAAAAAATCTTCAAGACAGTACATGCGAAATATTTTACTTCGTAACAAAATACAGACGTTTCTGCTTGTCTTTAAGATCGATCAGTAGTGAGACAACACTTGATTACCATGCAATCAATTATTTTTTTCGCAGGCACAGTTCTGATAGAGAAGAATAGATTTTTTTTCTTTTTTTTTGGCGAACGCCAACGGAACCGGACAGCCTATACCTTTTGTTTACGCATGGACACGGGAAAAAAGTAAAAAGTATAATAAAGTACGAAACTCTCAGCCGGCCGTGATGACAGTGTTGCTGTGGAGTCAGACGCGCGACCACGGCTAAATTTAACTTTAAATAAAATAAAAACTAATGAGGTTAGGGGGCTGAAACTTGCTATGTTTGTTGCTTAAGGGTGGATGATCAGCATACCAATTTGCAGCTCTCTTGCCTCATAGTTTTTAAGATCTGAGGGATGACAAAAAAAGCGCGGACGGAAAGACAAAGACACCCAAGTAGATTTCTTTTACAGGAAACTAAAAGTGAAAGGAAAGGGTGAAAACAGTGGTTCTTGACCTGAAAAGAAGAAATAGACAGTTTTCTGCAATGCTGAGTTGGAATTAGAGCAATTAAGCAAAACTACAGCATCGATTAAAAAAAAGTACAAATTTAGTGCCGTAAAAAGACTACACTAAATTGGCACCATCATCAAAATCAGGCCTTTTGGATTTCGCAGTAATGTAATTGTTTCGAAACTCTGTTTAATTATTAAGATCATCTGATTTCTTTTGTATTAGAATGATCCCGAGGAGAAGACAACGAGAGAGAGAGAGAGAGAAGAGAGAGAGAGAGAGAGAGAGAGAGAGAGAGAGAGAGAGAGAGAGAGAGAAATTCCAGTAGAGTCTCATTCTCAGTACCACTGTAAACTCCGACTGAATCTCTCTCTCTCTCTCTCTCTCTCTCTCTCTCTCTCTCTCTCTCTCTCTCTCTCTCTCTCTCTAAGCAAATTCAGTAGACATCCTCTCCCTCTCAATACTAAAGAAAACTTCAAGTGAATTTCTCTCTCCCAGAGATAAGTGAGCACATGATGTCTCGTCGGACGGACTAACAAGTCTTTGAGACATCCTAATCCTTGAAACTCTCTCTCTCTCTCTCTCTCTCTCTCTCTCTCTCTCTCTCTCTCTCAAATAATAGAGAAAACACCAACTTCACCAAACTTCGCCTTGACATCCCTTAAAAAGGTAACGCCTTTTAGCCCAGATTCCAAACCTCTTAACCGGGAATAACCACCATCTTTCAGAGAGGAAAGAAAAAAGTCTTGGGAGCTGCATCAGAGACAACCCGAAGTTTGCCAAACTTTCCTAATGCTTTTCTCTCAACAACAAAATAGCAGTGGCGCTATCCGGTCTTTCCCTCTCACATCAACATCTGGGTAATTCCCAAGTCTCTTGCACGGTGACATTCGGATGAGACGTTTACTGAGGCGGGAATAGCACTGAGCTGGGATAAGGGGGTGAAGGGATGGGAATAACTGTATTGTGTTGTTCATATCTCCCCGTCCCCCCATCCACTAATCCTCCCACAGTAACTGTTCTGGTACAACTCTTTCTAATTCCACTATACTATTATTCCAGCTCCTGGGACAAGGGCATAAATCACGGGATTGGAAGATGCAGGGCTGGGAGGGGTAACTGAGATGAGATGGGGTTGCCGAGATGGGTGAAGGGGTAGGCAGTTCTCATGCACGTTCACCTCCCTTGACAATAATAGCTCTATTCCGTTGCAATCCTATCAACTCATCCTACTTTTTCCAGGCTGAGGTGGGGTGGGAATGCTGATGACGGGAGTGTGTGATGGGGGAGGGGGGTTAGTATTGCAAAGGATGGAACTACTGGGATGGGAAGAGGATACCTCTATTAACCTCTCCCTACCAACCCCCTTGCCCCCAGCCCTGACCTCCACGATTTTCAATAACAATCCTAATACAACATATTCATATCACCTTTTCCCACACTTTGCCTCTCCAGAGATGGAAGATGGCACTGGGATGGGAGTAGGAGGAGGAGGAGGAGGAGGAGTTATTGCACGACGCAAGTTCATGCAAACGAAAGAGAGGAAAAAAGTCCCGGAGAGAGAGAGAGAGAGAGAGAGAGAGAGAGAGAGAGAGAGAGAGAGAGAGAGAGAGAGAGAGAGAGTTATGCCAATACCATCTCCATTATTGATGGGCACCAATTCTGACTTTTGGGGAGACGTCGAAATTCCACCTCGTCGGGGTCTTTCTTGTCTTCGACCTTTTATCCCTAGTCAGTGTTCTTGCCATTTCCTTCATTCTTGGTCAACAATTGCTCGTAATGCTTTCGTCCCTAAGTTAGATTTTCTTCCTGAAAATTATTATTGATAATATTCTTCATTATACATTTTCTTAAACGCATTCTTGCTTTCTACATTATACACTTTTTTCAATAATACTCTTCATATTCTTCCTTATCACTTTCTCTGGAATATTCTTGATATTCTCCGTTATACACTTTCTCAGAAATATTTCTTCAGCGTTTTTTCTCAACACGATTTAATTGCGTTTCCTATTCGCAATTATATTTTTCTATATTCCAACTTGAAAAATATTCACTGACTTTTCACCTTCAAAGACATTCATTCTGGATTAATCATCATGGTGACGTCACTATTCATCTTCTCAGAGACTCTTGCTCATAGAAATGGTCTTTTCTTGGTGTTCAGCTCTGAATCGATATGTTTATGGAAATTTGTTCAACAGATGCAAATTCCGATTTGAAATTGTATGTTTATAGCGATTTGTATATTCATTTCATCATAAGTTCTTGAAAACTGATTTTGCAAATATTCATTTCAGCATAAATTATTGAGAACTGATTTTGGAAATATTCATTTCATCATAAGTTCTAGAAAACTAATTTTGCAAATATTCATTTCATCATAAGTCCATGAAAAGTGATTTTTTTTGCAAATATTCATTTCACCATAACTTTTTGAAAACTGATTTTGCAAATATTAATTTCATTATAAATTCTTGAAAACTGATTTTGCAAATGTTCATTTCATCATAAATTTTTGAAAACTAATTTTACAAATA
>NC_087209.1:15867441-15889941 GCF_015104395.2 Macrobrachium nipponense | reverse complement strand
ACCATCTTTGTCGTATCGGATCCAGGAGCCGTTGTTCATTCTGTAATTGAACTTATTACTGTAAAAGGGATAAAGTTTCTTCAGACAACCTTCGCGTGTATGGGAGAGAGAACCGTTTAGCACTATGCTTAACTCACATGAATCCATTGATATAGGATAGAATTCAAAAGAGTCAGCTGTACAAACTTTATTATTCATGGCTTCTGAACAGTGAGTGAGTTTATCTAAGTCTTTAATGACTGTAAATGATTTCTTATCAGTGGAAATCAGAACATGTCCCGTCAAATTGGATATTACTGGACTTGAGTTATTCGTCATGAAAGTTGAACGTGCTATTTTGTATGATTGCCAAGCATCGGAAGAGTCAAAGGGATAGTGATCATAATCCTATAATTTTCAACGCTGACTGATATTTAGGCTAAAATAAGAAAAAACTCTATTTATGGGCGTCTAATAAAGGAATATTACCTAGTTTCTCCCATCCGTTCTCCAAAGTTAAAGTCAGATCCTTAATAGGCATAAGGTGTGGAGATAACACACCCTTTGTTGCTAACGTAATAGCTTCTACATAGTCCTTTGATTTCTCAATAAAATGTGATATTTTGATACGGATAATGATCTATGATTTTCGGAACTATAATAAGCTAACGTAGCCAGCAAGTGTTGAACTTCCATCCAAATCTGATCGTATTATTTCTAGAAATGTTCGTTCACCAAACTCATTATTTGATTGATTGAGGATAACTGGCTGCGAAGTTCGGACAAAGCTAATTCGGTTTTGTGTTGCAAAAACTCAATTCTTTTATTTTGATTATTTATCTTGAGGCGATTTGAACTCCTAAGCCTAAACTTGCAACAGATCCCAAGATGTTTAGTCCAGCAAAAATAAGCGGGTTGCGACGTTCGAGAGTATTGTGCCGCACAGACCACATCAGCAAGTCCCGAGCAAGTTCCTCTGCCTCACCGGTTTTATTTTGCAAGTCGTAAGATAACATTTCCGCGACGCTTAGGGTTTGAGCTAGCGAAATCTCTGAGTTAGCATGAAAATAACGTTGGTGCATTTCCCTTAACGAAACAGCAAACCTCAACAGGTCATTCTTTAGGTTAAGGACGTCATCCTCATGCAAAAAGATCGCCTGCATATCCACTTCTATGACTATATTACTCGATGTAATGAAAATGTCTTAGGTCTTTCGATAATAGTGCCATGATTAAATTCTATTTCTTTCGTTTTAGCGCTCCCCTTTCCACACGACCAAAGATGCTGAACGAACATATCACTCCTAACAATAACAGATTCATTTTGGAAACCTGTAATGAGTAAAATATATGTAATAACTCATGTTAAAGACTATGTTTTCCATCAAATATGATAGATTTATATATATATAAATTATTATACAAGTTTCATAAATACAACCATTTTTCCCTCACTCCATCTACCCTTCTTTAGTTTCTGATATGTGCCAATGGAACGATTCTCATATCAGTGGGTTGGGATACGTTTTGAATCCCTAAAACCTATTGGCCGTTAATGTTTCTAAAATGTTAAACGGGCCTTCAAACTTAGGTGTCAGTTTGTAATTTAGACCTTTACGTATGTATACTTGTATCGCCCACGGCATATGTTCTAGTTGGCTTAGCTATTATATCATGATTTCTTTTCATTATAATTTTGTGCTTCTTCTAGATTCTTACGAAGTATATTATATCGACTTATGCTTGCATCCATACATCCTTTAGAGGATCTGATAAATTGTTGTAGGCGTTAATACATGGAAAGGTGTTCTAGCTGGGATACCGTACAGTGCCTCGTGCGGTGTCATTTTAATAGACACATGATATGAGTGATTAAGTGTGCTTAGTACCGCAGGTATGGCAATGTCCCTGTTGGGGTCTGTCCCCCCTAAGGTGACCCTTAAAATGTTTAAAACCTTACGATTTGCCCTTTCCACTAGCCCATTAGACTCTGGGCGATAGATCATGGTATTGATTTTCTTTATGCAAAGGAATTCACACAAGGAGTTAAGGAAATGATTATTGAACTCCCGCCCGAGTCTGATATGATTGTGTGTGGAATTCCATGTTTACAAATGTAGCACTCTTAAAACTTCCTAGCGCACTCGACTGCGGTTTTGTTTTAAGCGCTATACCGTTCTGTATATCGAGTCAAGGCATCTATGATTACTAGGAGGGTTGCTTATTTTCTCTGTCTGACTCGTAAAACCCTGTTAATAAATCTAAGTGTACTCTTTCAAAGGGTTGATCTGGCACGGGATAAGCCCCTAGGCTGACAGGTGTCTTCGTGTGCCCTTTGTATTCTTGACAAATCGACAATTAGCTATGTGCTTTTTTATATCTGTAAGCATCATATGCCAATAAAATAAGGATTTGGCCTTTCTGTGACATGAAAAATCAAACCCGTGGGTGTCCATGCAGGTGGATTTTCATCGCCAACCATTTTAAGTGGGTATGAGTGAGATAGGTACCACCACCTGGTTGTTATTCAACTGTGGTGTGTTGCGGGTTTTCCTCATACGGATCTAACACAGGATATTATCTTTGATTATATATTCTGCTGCTTATACTTTATATATTCCTTTTCCTTCGGATTTCCGTTTAACGCATTTATGATTTTTTCTATTTGCTGATCTTTTCTGTTTGTTCCATCTGTAATAGTTCAGCACTCCAGGCAGATCTTCCTGTTCAGATTTAGTTTTAACAATGGGCGTGGAGGTTGATATATCTATTAATTCAGCTAATGGCTCTGTTCAAGATGACGAGGGGTTGCGTGATAATGCGTCAGCAATGATATTTGCTTTCCCAGGTAAATACCCGATCCTCGTGCCAAAGTCTTGGATGATCATATGCCACTGAGTTCGCTTAGGGCTGTGACTAAAACCTTTAAAGAAGTCGGTTAGGGGCTTATGATCAGTGAGAACCTTGACGGGATAACCGTATATTATGAACTTAAAATGCACTAGTGAATTAACAATAGCGAGCCCTTCCTTGTCTATTACTGCATATTTACTTTCGGAAGGTCTCAGTTTACGTGAATAAAAAGCTATAGGGAAAAACTGTTTATCATATTGTTGAAGCAATACACCACCTACTCCTAGGTCTGAGGCGTCTGTTGCAATAAAGAATTCCTTACCGAGTCAGGAAATTTCAAGATAGGAGAACTACACAGTTCATCTTTCAATGTATCGAACGCCTGTTGATGTTTTTCAGACCATATGAAATCTACGCCCTTCTTCATAAGATCAGTTAGGGGAGCGGCTATGATTGAGTAGTTGCGTATAAAGCAGCGATAATAGCCACTACATCCCAGAAATTGCTGTATTCCCTTGACGTTAGTAGGTATCGGAAAGTTACGGATAGCCGATACCTTATCATGGACTACTTTAAGGCCTTGACTAGACACCGTGAAACCTAAATAGACTAGTTCTGTTTTTAAAAATTCACACTTACTTATCTTTACCCTTAGGTTATGCTGCCTTAGTCTTTGTAGCACTAACTCTAATTTACGTAGAAGTTCTTCTAAGGTATTAGAAAAGATTACTAGATCGTCCATATAGGCATGTAGGATATCTCCTAACAAGTCTCCAAACACAATGTTTATCATTCTAGTAAAAGTTATGGGAGCACAACGTAAACCAAAAGGCATACGCAAAAATCGTAAAGTCCCCTGGCTGTGCTGAAGGCAGTGTATGGGATACTCTCCTCTTTCCAACGGAATCTGATGGAAGCCTTTTAGTAAGTCCAAACTGGTAAAATATTTGTTCTGACCTAGTAAAGATAGAATATCGTCAGTACATGGCACTGGGCAATCGGTCAGGGATTGTTTCCTCATTTAAGCGACGAAAATCGACGCATATCCACCAAGTTCGATCTTTTTTCGGTACTACTATTAACGGAAATTATAAGGGCTGTTGATTTCCTAATGACTCCTTCTTTTAGCATTTTACCTACTTCCTCAGTATCTCATTCTGGAATTTCATAGGAAGTCTGTACGAAGGTACATAGATTACTTTCTGTTTTGTCCTTAAGCTATTTGATGCTCGATGACATCCGTTTTTCTAAGGTTCCATCCGTAGTGGAAAAAACATCATGTATTCAGTTAAAAGATTCAAAAATTTCTGCTGAATTTCTTCTTCTTGAATGTCCTTATTGATTTTATTTTTTATAGATTGCAAAAGGGATTCATCTGCAACTGATTGAGCATGATTGATCTCAGCTACGGTAAGAATGCGATGTTTATTAACTTCCACATCCAAGATATGTTGATTTTTGTGGATTACTAAAGTGGTATTCAATGATTACAGACTTTGATGTTACATTGTTGTTGTGAGCCGACTGTATAATGGCTTGTGTGACGGATAATCCGTGTGTTTTCAGAGTGTCGGAAAGGATTAACATTTCAGATCCTGGCAAGGTTTCCTTTACACGCACTAATATGTTCGAAGTTACGTTCGGCTCGAGAGTTTGCGTGCAGGCTGATATTACGGGTGAGCGAGAATTCTGTTGGGTCGCGTGGATTATTTCTTGGTTCATGAGACAAGTGATTGGTTCTTCGTTATGTTACTATTCTTTCTGTCTCCTTATTATCTAAAACTGACTTTAGGGTATTAGAAGACTTATAGAATTTTCCTTTGATATACACGCTGTGTTTTGCAGGGGCTAATGTAATGTTTTGATTGCCCATAGACGGGTATCCTATGATTACTGCGGGATACATATTAATGTTTTGTACAACGATAAAGGTATCGGAAAACGTGCGCTTACCGACCTTGTACTGAACATGAGTTACTCCAACCACATTTAATTCATTATTTCCTATACCCGAGAGTCTTACTCCGGACTTCTCTATAGGGAAGTTTGAAAAGAGTAAATGATGAGTCCTCAAATCCATGATATTATGTGGACTATCAGAATCAAAGAACAAAGTAAATGACTTATGGTCCAAATTTACTGCATGTAAGGTTGGTCGTAACTCATCTTGACTTATAATTGCATGAATATGTTGCAAATCTACGGGAACCTGCACAGATTTTTTGGATTTGGCCGTATGTTTCATAGGAAAATTGATTGCCTCACAATGATCTGATATATGATTAAACTGATTATTTGATACAAAAGATGTTGATATGGATGACCCAACATCGTCCTCTCCCCCCCTGGAGCTTACTACGTGGTATTTGCTTTGTCTTGCACTTCTTGAAAATTCGCCTGACCTTGCGAGTTCTGGCTAGACGGCCCAGGAACAGAGGTACCTGAAGCACGATTTGTTTGTTTCTGCTGTTGAGCAGCATTACCGTTTGCTTGTTTCTTTTTATAGTACTGAGGATCCTTCTTTTTGTTTTCATTGGCAACTGTTTGCGTGTTTTTAGGATTCTGCTGTTGATTCCGCGAGAAGCAACGATTATATGAATGTGTGGTACTGTTATGAATTGAACGAAAACGCGTCCGACAGTCTGACATTATGTGACCTGGTCGTTTACAGTTATAACAAACCATCCCTGCAGCTTGATTATTATTATGGACCACATTTACTTGTTGTGGTTTATTCTCATTTTTTGCAAAAACTTGAGTAAGCGAGGGATCAAGGTCAGTACATTTAGACATGTGTTTTTTTATTTGTTTATACACATCTAATTCCGTACTGTTGGGCTGCAGCTTTTTGTCAAAACACCGCACTAAAGCTTCAGGCAACATGGCTGTAATGCTCGTGAGGTAAATGAGACGGATAAAATCTTTCACGGCAATTCTGGAACTTGTAACCGACCCGGAGTTACTTAAACTTACTTGATATTCATTTAGCTGGTCGGCAATTAGTGCCGCCCGCTCGACAACATTAAGCTGAGTCATAGAGTCTTGGTTAAGGATATTTCTTTAAAGGCCAGCATACTACGTCTAAAGCCTCTTCACCGCCATACACCTAATTTTGACTCGTCCCATGTAGCCGCCTCTTGGAAAGAAACACCTCTTAGATATGCACTTGCGTCTCCTTTAGCAAAGTCTATGAAGCTTTTGGCTTCCTGTAATTGTACAGCTGGGTCTGTGATGCTTTTTGCATTTAAATGAGCGTCTACAGATGAGATCCATCCCTCAATGTTTTGAGGCAGGAACCCATTGACCCGACCTTGAAAAGGGACAATTGCTGACCTCGCACTGACGAGCGTCACAACATTCGGAGGGTTGCCAGCCGCAGTAGTTGCCATGTTCACTTTTACTTTTTTCTTATCACTCCTATTCCTTGCGGTCCTATCAAATATTTATAAGATACACTCGACCACTATGTAAACGCATATGCAATATACAGTATAAATGTGTTGCAAATAATAGGAAAATCCCCCAAAAAGATACTATTAATACAGGTAATTTGATAAGATATTATACGGAGAACTCCTGGAAGAAAAAGCTATTAGCAACAACGAGAAAAAAAAAGTCTGTGGGCGAGACTCGTAGTTTGAAGATTGATTCCTGTAATGGATGAAGATTAAGACCTAAATAACTCACCCCCAGAATACTGGACGATCGACTCTTGATGAACAACACTTCACTGAGAAAAAACCTGAATAGATAAAAGTTCTACTTAGCTCTGGTTTATATGGGGAAAGATTGTTGACATCCGATGACGTCACAGCCTCTCTCTCTCTCTCGCGTCGGAAGTCGCTCAATGTCGTGATGACGTCACAGCCTCCCTCTCTTCCTCGCGTCGCTTCCTCTTGGCCTACTCTCCACGTCCTTACTTGTGATCACGCGTTGTTTCCTTTATTTGTTTCTACTTTCTGTTGATGTTCGATGCTGCTCCGCGTCCGGTTTTGATCCTTGGAGATATGTGATAACAGTCACTCAAACGTCGATGTTGTTGCTTGTATTCTTCTCGATGAAGGACATGTCTTCGTCTTCATAGAATGTTTACAGTTGCATTGATTGAAGATCCCGTTTCCTCAGTTTATTATTGACTTATAGCTGGGCCCCGATGATTGAAATTCTTCGGTCGGCTGATATGGTTCTTGTTAAAGTTGGGCCTCGCTGCCACCATTGTAAGTTCTTCCGCTTTGGCGAAAGACTGTTTGTCTTTTCTTACGACTGTAGTTCGTAAGCATTACTGGTTCTTCCTTTCTTCCCTCCTACGTTGCATCTTAGTAAAGTGATTCTTCTTAGAATAAGGGAGATGATTTAAACGGAGAAGTTGATAACTGTAAAACAACTTTATCTCTCAACTCCATTACAAGAGAGATAGATCGGTCAGGAGACCGTTCCGTTTGATAACTTGAAATGAACTGAATTCTCAAAGCATCGTGTCGATAGGGAAACACTAGCTATCTCAGCGATTCACATAAAAAGACATAAGTAGTCCGCTGGCTCGGAAGTTACAAGTTTCCGGCGCAGGTTAACAGGTCAACCGCTTCCCATGGAAGATATAATGAAAAGTTAACAAATTCATGAATCGATGATGTTTTCAAACAAACGTAAACCAGGCTATTGCAGGCATTGCACAGCGTGATCTAGATTTGTGATAGTCACGTAGGACGCTCCTAATCCACCAATGACCCCTCAGGTCATGGATTCTATTTACAGATATGTAATTATCTGTTTCAAATAATGTATTTATTACATATACACATATCAAACCAACAGGTTGTACGAGAACCAAACATCACATGACACGCGTTGCGTAACGCATTACGCAATACAGTATGTTTTGGCTAGCAACAGGCTGAATTCGACATATTCTGAACAAAAAAAAAAATACTTATAGGTTGCCTCTTTCCTGTCCCCGAGAGGCAAAGAAGCCAATTTCGGAGTATTCAAATGAGTCGAGTATCAGATTCAAAAAGACCTCATCCAATTACTGAGGCAACGGCGCCTGCGCATAACGATGAGGAGTTGGCGTCGGTGGAATCTTCTTGTTCTTCCTTGACGTGTGTCCCGAGTTGCTGTTCACTTTCTCATGCAGGGAAGTATTGGGTTTTCCGTAAAAGAATATATATAATATATATATATATATATATATATATATATATATATATATATATATATATATATATGCATATACATATATATATATATATATATATATATATATATATATATATATATTATATATATATAATATATTTATATATATATATATATATATATATATATATATATATATATATATATATATATATATATATATTATATGCATATATATATATATATATATATATATATATATATATATATATATATATATATATATATATATATATATATATATATATATATATATATATATATATATATATACACACTCACATATATATGAGATAATAATTATACTATTCATATTTCAGAATTCCAGGAGACTTGGAACCTTTCCAAACATTCACAGCAAGCGAGCGAAAATAAAGGAGAATTGAACGATAAGGCAAATCTGCTGTAAACATCCTAAGTTTTCCCTCATTACAATTTTTTTCTTCCTGTAAAAAGTAGTTAATAACCAGCAATATTCTAAAACTCGATAACTTTGAGAACAAAACACGAGGACTTTAGGAGAAAATGGAGAGGGATCTTGTTTCATATTAATCAAGAGATTCAGGTTGACGAACGTTAGTAGAGAATTTGTAGATTATGAGGGAAATATGGGTTTTTCTTTTATGAAAAAAAGAGAAAAATTTTAAGCATACTGCAGTGTTCGATTTACTACAAAACTCAGGGTTATTTTATGAAAAACTTTTCTTTCGAAAAATGAGCCATATGAAGGGAAAGTGAGTAATCTACGTGAAATATCTCAAACTACAAAATATCACCCAAGGGAATACTGTTTGTATAAAACAATACTCATAGTGGCCAAAATAGGGCTTATTACTTAAATTCACTAACAGCATTCGAAAATTAGTTCATTCCAGTGATACAGTTGGCTGCATGAATTACTGGGCATAACACTAATATCAAGATGTATAGCAGAATCGTTTATATATATATATATATATATATATATATATATATATATATATATATATATATATATATATATATATACATATATATATATATATATATATATATATATATATATATATATATATATATATATATATATATATGTATATATATATATGGATAACAGAAGGATCGACAGATGAGTAATGTGAATTTATTCAAAGGTGTGTGTGGAGCTGCTCGGGATGTTTAAGAATAAAATGAAGAAAGAATTTTTGGCATAAATACACCTTAGTAAAGCTTATTATTGCATTGTTGGAGGAGACATGTAGAATGCAATTTGCTGAAAGGGATTAAAAGTTTTCATAAAAAATCCAACCCGTTTAAGAATATACGGAATGGAGAGTGACTAGTTTGGTGCGAAAGTTTGTCTGTGGAAAGTTTGTGTAATGTCTTCTTGACGGTTTAATTCTTTCAATGTTCTAAAGAACTGTCGCAGCGTCTATTAACAAATAAATAACAGACGAAAGGCTCCTATGACCCACAAAGGCAGTGAGAGAGAGAGAGAGAGAGAGAGAGAGAGAGAGAGAGAGAGAGAGAGAGAGAGAGAATTTTCCTCTAGTTTACGACTGACTCCTAAATCTCAGTATATTACCTCTATTTTATAAAACGAAGAGATATATTAGCTCCCTTTGGCATACCCAACTGCAATATCCGTGAAACTTGTAAAACATTACAGAAAAAGGACCCAATCCCATTGAAGGCAAACAGGCAATATACATTTATTTTTATATTAACCATTTCACAGCAATTACGCTTCCCCTTTTAACATATCTGCAACCATAGTAAAATCGGACAGATTTTTATGAATCACACTATTCACGTCCTCTGAGGCTTAAAATAAACAAGTTATTAATAAAACCACCAAGTTTTCTTATTCATCAAGTAATATACAAAATGCTTATCAATTATTGGTAATTCTAAAACTAATGCACGTTTACTATATAAATAAATTTAGCCTCCAGTTTCAAGCAACGTAATTATATTGTTAAGACTTCAGCTCGTACATTTTGAAATATGTGAATTATATAATTTTCATGAAAAAAAAATATTGGGAAGACACTTCATGCTCTCCTTTTAAAGTTTCATTGCGAAAAGAAAACACTGTAGCTTATATTTCTGTAGTCTTTTCGACTTTTTCCCCCATCTACACCAATTCCCCTCTGTCGTTTATGTCTCAACTGCAACCATTTATTTGAGCAACATCCCGAAGTGCCATGGTTCTGTATATATCTATTTTCCAGACTTCGCTGTCTTCACATTTTGTTCCTATTTCATACAAAACACAATTATTCATCTTCCCCTAAGCCTGCAGCTGACAACAACTTCTCTCTTTTAAACAATCGAACCAAGAAAGTGTCAAATAGACAGGAAAACAATAAACGGCTCCAACAATAAACAATTATTTAATTTTCTGTTTATTAAACTCTCATACTCCCTAAGCCCTTGCATTTAGATTACTCGTCAAAATACTACATTACGAAAACAACTTGCGATGAAGCAAGGTACTTCATATTGAATTACTTTGCTATTTTTACGTGAAATAATATCAAAAGCACAAGAGAAATTCCGTCCCTTGTAAAGATCAGACAAACAGCTGACAATGGAGTTTAGTGCCTTTCTGCAATTCCGCCTCCTTCCTGTTTTTCGTTTCAGCATTCCTTTAATTTTTCTACCGTTTCTTCCTCAGTAGATGATATAAGATCGACCTGGAAGTCAGTCTGTAGTGTGTCATCCGAGAAATATCTGTATATGTGGAAAACCTCTAGAGAAATCCAGAATAAGTGAGCGCCGAGACAAGAAAACGCCCGGTTATTATGTATGCATGTATGTATGTATGTATGTTCACGCCCAGGTACAGGCAAATCTATTATCGTGAAAAAAAGAAAAAAAAAAAAAATGAAAAATCCCCTTCGGTTTTTAAGCATTATATGAAAATATAATTAAGCCGAGGTAGAGGCCGAATTAGAATATTTAAAAGGACAGTGTAGCTCCGATGTATGTATATGAATCACGGTAATGTGATATGACTTATGTAAATGCTACGTGTTGTCAAAAAGCGCTACAACGCTACCGGAGTCGAGGTGGGTTGATGTTGTCTCCAAACCAACAAATACCTAAGCGCGTTGAGGTATTTGAGGTGAGAGACGACATTAACTTATGGGCCTCTCGCGGTGGTGGGTGGAAGAGCTTCACTGACGTGCCTGGATTTGAATGTCTCCTGCGTTCGCGCCCAGGTACAGGCAAATCTATTATCGTGAAAAAAAAAAAAAAAATTCCCCTTCGGTTAAGCATATATGAAAATATAATAATCCGAGGTAGAGCGATTAGATATTAAAGGGACATTGTAGCTCGATTGTATGTATATGAATCACGGTAATGTGATATGACTTATATATATATTTATATATAGATATATATATATATATATATATATATATATATATATATATTATATATATATATATATATTGCACTGTGGAATGCGGTCCTGAAATTACATTTTAAAAACAAAACCGACTATTCAAAAGTGTGAAAAGTGTGAATAGACCAAGACAATGCAGGCCCAAAAACCATATAAAATACAAAATAATATCGGTTCTCATCTAATATCCGGCTTAATGTTGCACTTTACGTTAGTCGAGGGAAAAAAAAGATTGGAAAAAAAACTCCACTGCAGACCCCATTACCTTCTGCATGGCGGGGACACCGAGTGGTCCTCTTCCTCCTCGTACCGGGAACAAACATTCCCGATGCATCCAAACACTCCAGCAATATTGCTTATGAACGCACTGCGCCTTGTTCCTTTGTCTTGCACCAATTTCCCGATAATTTTCGTCGTCTTAAGAGGAAGACATTTCACCCCGTGAACGAACGAAGTTCTGAGACAATCAGATTCCTCATCGCAGCTGCGGAAGTCTCGCCTAAAGCTTTAAACTACACAGTAACTTGTATCAGCTCGGCATAATAATCTGGGCACTTCGCTCGCCATGATCTTCTCTAATGGAGGACCTCTTACACTACCTCCCACGCTAGGCCAAGCTAAGCTCGCCCGGGGATCCTTAAGAGGACCCCTCCTTGAGAGGGACTCTTTATTTCTCATACGTACGAGATGGTAGGGATTTGCGGGAACTTCGAGCGACGATGTTTTGTCGTAAATACAAGGTAGGAATTTCGCCCCCCTAAGTTAATATACAGAATGGATGTTTTGCTGCAAGCATAAGATGGCAACACTGCTGTGAGTTCACGCAAAATTCTTTTCACATACATATATCCATATGCATTCAGTAATACATAGAAAATGTTTCGATCATCAAGACCCTGCAAAATGACTCAACATAAAAGTCCCCTTGCTGTCACAATGATAAGGACAGATGGTGTTACGGTAGGCCTAAATTCATCTGTAACACAGAATGCCAAACGTATGCAATGACATGAAACTGACAGCTAAATGTACCGGTTAAACTCTAATGCGTCTGAGCAACGATTCGGGCTTAAACCAGAGAAATAAACCGTATAATATTTGGTGATAACTTACAAAACATAGGCCATTAAATCTTCAGTTTAGGTTATCCGAAACGATATTTATGTGACGCACGCGTAGATGGAATGGAAAGGTCCAGTTGCGACATTATGCAAAGTTAAGGGGGCAAGACCCTTCAAATATACTCTGGGTATATTTAAAGCATCTTGTTTAAGGGCATACAGCAACATTATCTCCAGAGATTCGTCGAGAGCCGGAAGGTTCTTTCTTTTTGGAGTTACACTTTTCGGTGATGTATCTATGTACGTATGTATGTCTCCAATGTAGCACGAAGGAACACGTACTTAAGAATATACGTACTTAATCCACTGTAGAAAGGTAAAGAAACAGGGACTTGGAACAAGTACATTCGTAGTATATTGTACATTTTCAAGTTAAGTGTGAACTTGAAAATGTACAATATACTACGAATGTACTTGTTCCAAGTCCCTGTTTCACTTACCGGTATGTACGTATGTATGTATACACACACACAAACACACACACACACATACATATATATATGTATATATATATATATACATATATATATATATATATATATATATATATATATATATATTATTTTTTCATGTAAATTAGTGAACTCTATGATAATTCATACTTCCGAGCTAAAGTCTTAACACTTTCCACTGAGTTATGCCTTCGGCCTTCCGCTTTTTCCTCATTTTACTCTTTTCAAGACTGAGCCTGTGACGCCGGGCAACTTATTCTTCAATTCATTACGGTCCGGTTATATAAAAGAACTTAGCTGCCCATCCCAATGAATATAAAAAAAAAAGTTTCAACATGAATGTACAGAATACTCTAGTATCCTCCTTATGCGGTTGAGGCCAAATTACCGGACGGAACAAACCAGCACTTACGTCTTACTTGCTAATGAATGGAATGGTTACTCAACTAATAACCGACTAATTAATAGGCTGGGTAGATTTAGCGTCGCATTATGCTTCGCTCATTAATATGGGTACAACGCAATAGTTTACAATTACGCAGGAAAGCTGGACTGGTATATGGCCTCGCACTGTCTTCAGTACTCTATGGTTAATGAGAAAATATGTGAATAAATAAGCGATCAAAAAATAATATCTCTCAAGATTTGACCTTGAATAAAACCAGACAACAGGAGACAGAAAAATACTTAAGAAGAGATACTTAATAAGCGAAATTCATCTCCAGTAATATGAAACATAACTTCACAAATGATACAGAATTTATACCTTTCTACCCTTACGAGATTTATTATTATTATTATTATTATTATTATTATTATTATTATTATTATTATTATTATTATTATAGGGTGCTTACATTTCAACTGAAAATATGCAGTTTGAGAAGATTATCTCTAAGTAATATGAAATATATCTTCATAAGTGATACAAGAATTAAGACCCTCGTACCTTAGTACCTTTATTATTTTTTTTCTTTTTTATTCATTTTTTTTTTTTTTTTGCTTTATCACAGTCCTCCAAAAGGACTGTGTGGTATTTATAGTGTGGGGTTCGGGTTGTTCATCCTGCCTCCTTAGGAGTCCATCACTCTTCTTACTATGTGCGCCGTTTCTACGATCACTCCTTTTGCATGAGTCCTGGAGCTACTTCAGCCTCTAGTTTTTCCAGATTCCTTTTCAGGGATCTTGGGATCGTGCCTAGTGCTCCTATGATTATGGGTACGATTTCCACTGGCATATCCCATATCCTTCTTTTTTTTATTTCTATTTTCAGGTGTTGATACTTATCCATTTTTTTCCCTCTCTTTCTCTTCAACTCTGGTGTCCCATGGTATTGCGACATCAATGAGTGATACTTTCTTCTTGATTTTGTCAATCAACGTCACGTCTGGTCTGTTTGCACGTATCACCCTATCTGTTCTGATACCATAGTCCCAGAGGATCTTTGCCTGATCGTTTTCTATCACTCCTTCAGGTTGGTGCTCGTACCACTTATTACTGCAAGGTAGCTGATGTTTCTTGCACAGGTTCCAGTGGAGGGCTTTTGCTACTGAATCATGCCTCTTTTTGTACTGGTTCTGTGCAAGTGCCGGACATTCGCTTGCTATGTGGTTTATGGTCTCATTTTTCGTATTGCACTTCCTATATATGGGAGAGATATTATTTCCATCTATCGTTCTTTGGATATATCTGGTTCTTAGGGCCTGATCTTGTGCCACTGTTATCATTCCTTCAGTTTACTTCTTGAGCTCTCCCCTCTGTAGCCATTGCCATGTGTCATCGCTGGCCAGTTCTTTAGTCTGTCTCATGTATTGTCCATGCATTGGTTTGTTGTGCCATTCCTCTGTTCTGTTTGTCATTCTCCTGTCTCTGTATATTTCTGGGTCTTTGTCTACTTTTATCAGTCCTTCTTCCCATGCACTCTTGAGCCACTCGTCTTCACTGGTTTTCAGATATTGCCCCAATGCTCTGTTCTCGATGTTGACGCAGTCCTCTATGCTTAGTAGTCCTCTCCCTCCTTCCTTACGTGTTATGTATAGTCTGTCCGTATTTGCTCTTGGGTGAAGTGCTTTGTGTATTGTCATACTTTTCCTAGTTTTCTGGTCTATGTTGCGGAGTTCTGCCTTCGTCCATTCCACTATTCCTGCGCTGTATCTGATTACTGGCACTGCATATGTGTCTATGGCTTTTATCATATTTCCGGCATTGAGTTTTGACTTGAGTATCGCCTTGAGTCTCTGCATATATTCTTTCCTAATCGTGTCCTTCATCTCTTGGTGTTTTATACCCCTCCCCTCCTTCCATTATTCCCAGGTATTTGTATCCATCTCATCTATGTGTTTGATGTTTGCTCCCATCTGGTAGATTTATCCCTTCAGTCCTTGTTACTTTGCCCTTTTGTATGTTGACTAAGGCGGATTTTTCTATTCCAAACTCCATCCTGATGTCCCCAGATACAATCCTTACAGTCTGGATTAGGGTATCTATTTCCTTGATGCTCTTACCATACAGCTTGATGTCGTCCATGAACATCCAGATGGTTCAAATTCTATTGCCTCTTTTCTTGAGTTGGTACCCGGCATCCATCTTCTGCAGTACTTTTGTCATGGGAATCATGGCTACTACGATGAGTATGGGGACAGTGAGTCGCCCTGGAAGATCCCTCTCCTGATATTACCTCTCCTAGTCTTATTCCAGAGCTTGTAAGTATTGTATTCCAGTTTGCGCATTGTATTTTTGAGGAAGCTGATGGTGTTTTCCTCTGCCCCATATATTTTCTCCAAGCATTCTATTAGCCATGTGTGTGGTATCATGTCGAAGCTTTCTTATAGTCTATCCATGCCATGCTTAGGTTGGTTTTCCTTCTCTTACTGTTCTTCATTACCATTTTGTCTATGTTTGGTGGGGGATGGTGTTTGTATCCTCTAGGTAGTTTGTATAGCCTTTCGCTGATGATACCTGTTAGTAACTTCCACATTATTGGTAGGCAGGTGATAGGCCTGTAGTTACTGGCTATATTTCCCTTATTCTTGTCTTTCTGGACTAAGGATGTTTTCTTCCTGTGGTCATCCATTGGGCGCATGGTGATTTGTGATACAATGCTGGAGTTGTTCTGCTATTCTTGGGTGTAGGGCCTTGAAGTTTTTGAGCCAGTATCCATGGACTTCATCGGGACCTGGGGCTTCCAGTTGGGCATTTTCTTTAGTTGGTGTCTGACTGTGTCTGTTGTGATGTCAGTGAATCTTTGTTTTATTCTCCCTGTTTCTTCTGCCTTGACTTCCTGGAGCCATGTTGCATGTTTGTTGTGTGATACCGGATTGCTCCATATGTTTATCCAGAGTCTCTTACTTGGTTTGGCTTCAGGAATTTCTTGGTGGTTGTCTTCCCCTCTTAGTTGGCTGTATAGTCTTTTCTGGTTGGTTCCGAATAGTTTGTTCTGTTGGTATCCCTTATTCCTGTTCATGTATTGTTGGATCTTATGTGCTTTGGCCCTAAGCCTCTGTTTTACATCCTCTATTGTGTTGTTTAGTCCCCTCTCGTGTACTTTGTATTTCTCGTTGAGTTCCTCCCTTGTTTTCTTGCTTCTTAGCCTTTTTCTGCCATCTCTTTCAGTTTACTCAAGTCAAATCTCATCACCATGATTTGCTTTTCCAGGCGCCTTTTCCAAGGCAGATGCTGTTTTGGTTTCTGTTGGGTTGGTTGTGCTGGTGGTGTTGGTGTTCGTGTCCCCATCAGTTCTGCTACTAATCTTGCTCCTGCATATGTCAAGTTATTTGTTTCTGTGATATTGGTGGTGTGTATTAGTCTCATTATTTCATTGACCTCACTTGTTTTCTCCCTTAATTTCTTGGTGTTGTAGGCTTTCATGGAGGGGATCTTTGTTCTCTCTGTGTCTGGCTCCATCCATTGCCTGATCTTTTCTACTCATTCCGTCCTGTCTGTTACTTCGTCGGTGTTTCCTCGTGTGTCGTTGTTTAATACTTCATCATCCCTGTCGTCTTCTGTGGCATCGTCTCTCAGTTCGTCTTCTTGTAATTCGTTGCCGTTCGTCATTTCCCTTTCGAGTTCCTCTCTTTCTGTTGGGGAGAGCCAGTTCTTTTTCTTTATGTTCCTTACTTGGTCTGCCAGCCTCTGCTCTGTTTGGGGGGTATTATTCCTCTCATTCCAGATGTTGACCAACCTTCTTCTATATCCTCTCTCCGTCGGGTTGCTTCTGATGTAGCATCTCCATATTTCCTTATTTTCTTCTCTCGTCCATTTCTTCCTCTGGTTTGCTTCTGTAGCTCCAGTCTCTGGTTGTTGGTTACTGTCGTTGTGGTGGTCAGTTGCTGGATGACGACCTCCAAGTACCTGACCGTCTTCCCCTTCAATTGGGCTGAATACCTGGCTGCCGGACGTAGCTCCTCTGTTGCCAGAGGTTCCATTTACATCGTTGTCGTTTAATTCTTCAATTCTTTCCATCATTGCTGAGTTTTGCTATTTAACCCATAGCTGGACCCTACCCCATCAGGAATAGGTACTCATTTACAGCTGAGTAGACTGAGGAAATTATGGTAAAGATTCTTTCCCTAGGAATCAATGCCGAGGAGATCGGTCACCCATCCAACGACTGAGCAGCCCTAATGTTGTTTAACCAGTCAATTGACGACCTTTTTATTATTATTATTATTATTATTATTATTATTATTATTATTATTATTATTATTATGAAGGTAGGAGACCCTCTCTCAAACATGTTTTGTTAAAGATGATGGCAGCATCAGTGGAATTGATTTTATATATGGGGTCTTTTCAATTCTTCGTATTATTCTCTCTCTCAGGGCTGATATTTGCTAATAGCTGGCCGATGTTCATATCTTGGTTAAAGAAATGTCCTCTAAAAATACTAATTTATTGATATAACAAATGCGGCGTATGGTCGCTGAAGGGTTAACAAATCTTAGTCTGGACGTTGTCCAAGGGCGTAACGGAATTCCAACGTTTCCAACCGTATCATCGGTTCATTTTCAAGGAAGGGTGAGCGTGAGCTGATTGGAATTACTTACTTACTTACCTAATGGGGGGGATAGGGTAGGATAGGGAGTCCCGTAGGTCCCTGGGAAGGAAGGTAAGATCTGGAAGAGGTAATAGATGGGCTAAAGGAAGGTATTAGTGAGAGAAGTTAGAATAGGACAGACCTTTTGTCACTGCGTGAGAAGAATGTGTGTTAGGTTACGTGTTTTTGTCCTGGATTGAATCCAGTCGTCGGAGGTGTGACTCGTGAGTTGGGAAAGGCTGTCTATTTATCTATTCGTGTGTATCTGTGTCCTCGGTTCAATTTTGGATCGTCCTCCCCCTCTCCCTCCCTACAGAGGGGGGGGGGGGGTGGGCGGTTGGGACTCAGACCACTGTTCTTGCAGTTTTCTTCAAGAGCTTATTCTAATGTGTTAGTATTTCCTTAATTTTAAGGTTAGTATCAGAACTGAGAGATTTGATTTTAATCTTAATTCTATATTTACATATATATGCATATACATATATATACATATACATACATATATAAACATATATACACATATACACACATACTTTTTTCTTTCTTTTTTCCTTTTTTCTCTTTTTTCTTTCTTTTTCCTCTTTTTTTCCTTTTCTTTTCTTTTTTTTCCTCCGATTGGAACGGGGTCGTTCGGCGGTATTTATTGTGTCCCTGGTGCTCTGGTGAGCGCTGAGTTTTCATTGGCTGAACAGAGAATTAGGTCCCTGAGTCAAGCCGTCTTGCAGAGGTGGAAGCTCGGACTGTTCTTCGCGTGCAGACGCTGGAGACCGGGAGTGTAGTATTGGGAATGCCGGGATATAGGGGCACCTGATTGGTCCATTCGATCGGCTCTGGGTTGCTGGCGGGCGGCGCCTTACGCGCCACCGTCGGGAGGAGTGAAGTCTCTTGAGTGGTGTTGAGGCTGGGTCTCTCCTTCCCAGTAACATTAATATGAATTTTGCTTTACGCGCATTCAGAATTTGCGACCCCGACTATATAGACGGTGAACTTAAACACATCACGACTACTTTTAGAAGTCTAGATTTCCGCCTCACTTCATTGAGAAAGCATTTCGCGAGCAAGGAAGTCGTTCTATGGACTTAGAGATAATACCTAGGAAAAACCAAAAAGATATGTCTCTTCCCTTTAGTCCAGAAGTGTTGAATATAAGTGGGCATATAAACAAAAGTCAGAAGGAAACTAAAATTGTGATCAAATATGAAAATACAATAAGACGCACCCTGGTAAGAAACAATAACAATGATAAAAATCCCATAGTCCCAGGTGTTTACGAACTACCATGCACGGATTGTAATTGTAAATATTTTGGCGAGAGTGGACGGGGACTAGATATGCGTTTGAGCGAACATAAGCAAGCTTATGAACTACAACCACAAAACAGCGCAATAGTAGCACATGCATTCAGGAATGATCATAGAGCCAGCTGGAACGAGGCTAAAATTATCTTTAAAAGTAACAATGTAAATGTCAGACAACTAGTCGAGGAGCTGCTATAAGTTTAGGAGAATCATTCAAAGGAAACAAGTCTTTTGTCAACGAAGACCCATTTGTTAATTTTTATATTACTAGTATGTTTTTAAAAGATTTTAACTGTAGGACAGCTCTGTTTTTCCTTCTCCTGATGCTACTTCCGCCTTGCCTCTCCCTGTCCAGATAACCGCTACCTAAGGGGAGTCTGGTTACGGTGCCCAATCTACGCCCTCGGATGAAGGACTTCCTGCAACGTTGCAACAACCATTGCAGAGATCCAACAGAATTGCAGCCAAATGGATTGATAGGGGAGAGGAAATCACCTAGTTGGAGTTAACTGCCCTCTTTCTTCATCACCTGGCCCATTAACGAGCTAGCGACTGGTGTCAACGATCTTCAACGACTCTTGTTTTTAAATTTACCTCTGTACATGTTGCAACTAATTGTTCATTTGGACTGAAGATGAACCCAGGGAAGGGTTCGAAAGCTTTTTGTAAAGTCTTCGAAATTATACACGGACTCTTAACACTTTGTATTATTGTGGACCCTTTAGAACATTGTATATACTCTCACGATAGTTTTCCCTATTATTATTAGTTATTATTATTTATTATTATCATTATTATTATTATTATTATTATTTATTATTATTATTATTATTATTATTATTATTATTATTATTCATTAATTATTATCAAGTGCTCATACTCTTACTGAAATTCACCATATGCGAAAACTATCTCTGGCAACATGCAATTTATCATGACAAATGATGCCAGAAGTTCTACCATTTTTATCTTGAGACTCTTTGTTATCCGCTTCGTAAATTAAACAATTTAAAGCACCTGGGCGGTCATTCATCATCATTTTGTCATCCCGTACACTAAGTTCCCCAAAATCCAGGCGAAATTCATACTGGAACATCAAGAGTATTTTGTTCACGGGAAAATGTTAATATAACTAATGTATGGTGTTGCTGTCGCATTCACTGTTGCATTTTATGGAAATGAAGTTAGTTTTAATCATGTTAAATGTAATGTTCCTTGCTTTGAGAGGTCAAATGGACAATAATAATCTATTTATATGTACATACATTGATCTCATATGCAATATTCTGATTTATAGGTCCTCTCTCTCTCTCTCTCTAGCTACGTGTCTATCTCACGCTTTTGAAGGCTCATTGGTAATGAGTTTTTTCAAACTTTTTTCTCTAAATTATACGTAAGTACGCTGCAATATTATTTAACAAACAAATCTTCTCCCTTCACCCATTCTCTCTCTCTCTCTCTCTCTCTCTCTCTCTCTCTCTCTCTCTCTCTCTCTCTCTCTCTCTCTCTCTCTCTCTCTCTCAAAAATACATTTTCATTACCCTTCTAAAATTTTCTTCAACTGATGCGAAGCCATGGGACGTCAATTACCCAATGACATTCCCTTCAAATGTTTCCTTCCCGAGGGAACGTTCTCTCTCTCTCTCTCTCTCTCTCTCTCTCTGTCTCTCTCTCTCCTCTCTGTCTGTCTCTCTCTCTCTCTCTCTCTCTCTCTCTTCATATTCTTTCCTTCCGAAATTGTACAAAGACATTCATCAATTTCAGGTAAGCACAGAACCTCCAAGGAACTCTACTCTATTGCTTCATACCGTTGACGAAGTTTTTTTTTATCAACATTATTATATTTTTACTCGTTGAACAAATTTTTTTGTTGTGGCGTTGAAGCGCTGTTTTTGTAGTTAGCTATCATTATTTTTTAGTACATTTTTCCTAAAATAACTGTTTCGCATTATCAATGTTATCAGGTATTTTATATATCGCAATCAGCGGGGATAGTAAGAGCAACACCACTGTTCTATTAATCTTTTATCAATAATAAACAATTGTCATTTCTGTTACACTTCTAATAATTTTTTTTTGCAATATCACCATTATCAGATACTTTGTATCGCAATCAGCTGGGATAGTATAAGCAACACCACTGTTTTATTAATCTATTATCAATAATAATCTAATAATCAATTATTATTTCTATTGCTTCAGTATGATCATTACTGTAATTGCAATTAAAATTGTATTTTTTTGCAGTGTTACCTTCTTGGAAGTCATTAGCTCTCACAGCATCAACATTAAAAACTAAACTCTTTATTTTGTTTTATTTTTTTATTTGTTTTGTTTTTTGCGTTCTTTTTATTTCAAGTTTTCCGACAGGTGGCGACTGTTCGAGGGCTTCCCACTAAAGATACGCCGCTCATCCGCAGACTGCAATTAGAGCAGACTTTGTGTTAAATTCCCCAAGACGAGACAAACAGCCAAAGTATGTGTAAGCTCAAACAAATAAACGTCATTGGGGTCGTTATATATTTTCCAAGTGAGCCTAAATGCAGCTCCTGAGCTTAGGAAATCAGCTTTATATTTGCGTTTTATACGCCATGCGTTTTAGTAGTTATTCTGAAACCCTTGACGGGACAAACTACTACGTTTTGCTTAAGCTCATAAAAACATCGTAATTGAAATATGCATTCTTATTTTATTTATTTTATTATTTTTTTTTTTTAACCGAAATACAGCTTCTGCATTCAAAAAATAGACTTTTATTTATATACGTGTTTTAAGCTAACCGTTTTCATAATTTAGTTTTAAACACAATTTCCTCAAAACTTATCTTTGAAGTTAGAAGTTTGTAAACCAGGCTTTCAAAGCGATGCCTGACGGCCCCTCAATCTTTAAGACTTCCATTGTCTATTAAAATGTCTATCTATGAGAGAGAGAGAGAGAGAGAGAGAGAGAGAGAGAGAGAGAGAGAGAGAGATCTGCAATACTCCTAAAATCGGCATAAAACAGCAATGATCGTGAATACTGATCTGACCTGTCATCACCATTTATTATTTTCTAATTGATCGTAAATCTTCCGTTTGGATAGCTCATTATTGTCATTATCACAAAAGGGGAACTCGCAAACTTCAAGGAAAGTAATGAGAAGCTATGGGGTAATTACTTAGAAATCAGATTA